>NC_031768.1:111613180-111808811 GCF_001522545.3 Parus major
GAGCAGTCACTTGGCCTGTGCCCACTGGGTTGTTTTGTGGAACAATATTCATCACTTTGGGGTTTTTAACCCAGTTTAATACTCTGTACTGACTCTGTACAGCAAAACTGAAGGGCCACCATGAGCCAGGTGGGTTCTCTGGCTTGCTCAGATCCTGCTGCTGAGGAGCAAACTCCTGGAGAAGGTGAATGGAGGGACCAGGCAGGGAGGGAAGCTGTGGGAGAGTCTGCTTCACATCCCTGCCCCTGCCAGCCTGGGTCTGGTGTGCTGCTGCGGGGTGCTGCACGCTGCTTGTCCCTGGGAGCTGAGGCTGCAGAACCTCAGGGGCTGCTTGGGGTCATTTGGGGCTACTTGAGGTCATGTGGGGTTTCTTGAGGTCACTGTGGTCCCTGGGAGGCCAGCTCTCTGTTAATGGGCTATCAAGTCTCACTGCATGACTCATAAATTCCATCATCCCGTGGTGAGATGCTCCACCCAGGGAGAGGAGCCAAGCACCTACCTGGATATAATCAGAGGGTTTGGAACACTAGAGTTATCTTTTCTACTGGATTCCCAGGGGACAAGAGCTCCATAACCACCACTGGACCTTCAGAGGAAGACCAGACCTTTCTATAAGATCTGTAGACCCTGTCACTCCAGGAAGACCGCAGCCAACATTTAATCAGACTGCTACCACCACCCTGACCAAGAGGGTGTCAGGTTGTATCCTGACTCTGCCAGTTTAAGCCAGTGTTTCTGTAGTATTATTCTAGCAGCAGTAGTATATTTCTGTAGTAGTATAATTCTGCAGTATTATTGCATTTATTTTAATTTTCCTATTAAATTGTAGTTCTGGCTTGGAAATGGAGCAGAGTGGAACAAGGGATCCAGTGCCTGAGGAAATTGGCTGTGCTGGAGATCATTTTTCCCTAAGAGCCCCCATGGTGTCCAGTGCAGATGTGGCTGAGATTCGCACAGCTTGGACCAGATATCCTCCTGTTTCCTAGAGACGCTGCAGGGGAGGGAAGGAGAGGACAAGGTGGGAGCACTGGCCAACAAACTAAGAATTTACAGGGACACTGTCACTGCCCCATCACACACCCATGCCTCATATGTGGAAACAAAGCTGAGCATATCTGGAGCTGGATTGAAGAAGGCCACCATAAAATGAGAAAGGATTTTAAGGAAGAAATTTATCACATCTCACCAGAACCAATAAGTCTCTGCCATTAGGAGCAGATATCCCCCAGCCTGAGAGAGAGGATATGCTCCACAAGTTAAGCCCTGTTTTCTCCTTCAGGAACATGGGATGGGAAACCCACCTCCTCCTTAGCAGCCTGGTACATGACCTGAGAAGAGCAATATCCACCACATCTGGAGCCAACACCACTCTGGTCTCTCGTGGTCAGAACTCCTGATGGCACAGGGATGATAACAGGACTGATTCTCCTGAAGGGAGCTCAGGAACGTATTTATTTACAGGAGGAGAGCAATGTGTACCATGACCAGGATTAGAGGGGCCCTGCCTCTAGCCAGGCAGAGGAAAGGATGATCGGATCTGTTGGACCGTGTGGATCCCATGGCCCGGCACATCTACCCACAAAGGTCCAGCTTTGGGGGGCAGCAGCACTCAGTGTACCTGGTGCCTACAAGGAATATGGGAGCAGAATCCATTTCTGTTTCTGGAGGAATGAGGATCTGAGCAGATGAAGTGAGTTCAGCTGGGAATGAGTGGCAGAAACTCCGACCATGACTGGCCCAGAGGCCCTGCATCCTCGGCATGGGCCATCTCAGAAATGGGGAGTTCAGAAACCCAAAAGCACATTCTGGGGATTTTGGGATGGTTGCCTGGTCTCTCAGGTGTCCCCTCTTCTGTGGGACTGCTGGGAGCTGAAGAACAACAGGTCCCAATGACCACAGTAATGGTGCATGGTCAGCAGATCTTCACCATCATCTAAATGTGCTGTGCAACATCTCAACAAGGAGAAAGTGCCTTCTTTTTTCTTTTTTCCCTTAATTCAATCAAAATAAAAACCTAAATAAGACTTGTCTTACTTGTCTCTGTAATTCCCATCCGTGAGATGATTGGGGAACTGGGGAGCCAAGGGGTGCTCAGCAAGGCTCGTTCACCCTATAAGAGCCCTATATGGCCAGTGCCATGGCCAGTGGGGAATGGAGGCTGAGCATAGGTTATTGTGAACTAGTGCAGGTTACTTTCGGTCATTTCTGTCTCTGGAAAGGGTTATTTGAGGTCATTTGGGGTCATTTGAGGTCCTGATTTGGGTTACTTGAGGTCACAGGGGTCATTTGAGGTCACAGGGGTTACTTGAGGTCATTTGAGCATTTTTTGGTTTTTCCAGGGGTTATTCTAGGTCATTTGAGACCCTGTTCAGGGTTACTTGAGGTAATTTGAGGCCTCCATCAGGGTTACTTGAGGTCACAGGGGCCATTTGAGGTTACAATCAGGGTTACTTGAGGTCACAGGGTCATTTGAGGCCTCCATTGGGGTTACTTGAGGTCAGAGGGGTCATTTGAGGTCCTGCTTGGGGTTACTTGAGGTTATTTGAGTATTTTTTAATTGATCCAGGGTTACTTGAGTTCATTTGGGGTTGCTTAACCAGGAGGCCCAGTTAGTACCGACGCTGCCTTTGGACTTTGCTGTGCATAAAATCCAGCCAGGACTGCAGGGACACAAGTGGACCCATCACACTTGGGTCAAGGTTTCTAAAGCCCTGGAGATTTGGACTTCTCTGTCTTCTTTTTGGACATAAACCTCTGGTGTTTATGGATTTTCCTGACACTGGAAATTGCTATACCTGCTATCCTCATGTACTTGTGGAAATACTACATCTCATTAGAACTGCTCCTATTTGTTGGTTTCTCTTGAAAAATATTGCCTGCTCAAATTGTAGCAGAGCCCCAGACATTTTTTTTAATCCATGAGAAACATCTCTCAAGAGATGGAACCTGCTGGAGTTCAGGAAGCTGCAGGTGTTCCCCTCACTCACCTCCTCTCTGCTGGCACAGAAAGGAACCTGGCTCCATCTCAGCAGCCTTACCTTGGCATCCCTGCAGAGCCCACAACATCCTGAATCACTCTGCTCCTCTGCTCTGCCCCAAACCCTTCACCACAGTTGTTACAGCCCCTGCTGTGGTTACCACTGGAACAGTAATTACAGCTGTAGCATTCCCCTCCCAGGGAGAAGGATATTTGTCCTCTCCCCTCACCACTCCTTCCACAGAAATCTCATGTTTTCAGATGTGGCAGGAACGTGGGGTTTGCTGCTGAAAGGCTCAAACGTTTGTTTTCTGCTTGTTCACTTGCAATATCTGAGGTGCTGGTCCCTGGCAAAGCCGTGCCTTTGCACCACCAAGCATTCTGCAAGATGATCTAAAAACACCCTGGACAGAAAAAACTATCCAAATTCCCACTTTTCCCAGGATTTTTGACTTGCTGTTAATCCACATGACTCCTTTTCAATGAGATCATTAGAACCCTGCATTAATCTTGCATCTTACACTTTTGGCAATTTCAGCTTTTGCTACTGCTCTGACTTGGGCACACAGGCTGGGACTCATTTTCTCCTTTTGACTTCACAATTCTTTCTCATATCTTTGTAAAGGCACATTTGTATCTACATGGATTTGCACTGTGAGTTTTGCAGCACATTTCTGAGGTAATGTGCTCCATCCATATATTACAGGTCTCAGAATCACAAAATCAAGGGTAGGCACTGAACTAAAAATTTATCCCAAAGGCAAGATGCTGGGTTTCCTGAAGTTGAGAATTGATGAGGAATGGTCCTGCATCCCTGATTTTTACTTGTGGTTTGGGGGAAAAATACAATTTATGCTGAAAAATTAGAAACATTCAAGGGTTAATTTGATTTCATTCAGAATTCAGTATAATTTTCATTTACAGATCGAAGAGGAATATTTCTCTATATTGAAGGATATGTAAAACTGATCATAACTTACTGGAGATAAAAAGGTTTGAAAAGCCCCTCCACAGTTAAATCTTGAATCATTGCTGGAAAGCATGGACATGGAACTTCCCTACAAACACAGGCTGAGAAAGTTGGGAATTTTCATTAAGCAGCACTCACCATGCTTGGTTAGGGAAATCACTACATAGGGGAAACTATTCACAGGTGTTTTATTAATTTCAATTTTTTACAAAACTAAGATGAGGTCTTTTTCCTTTTATTTGGCCCATGTATCATGGATATTCTATCTTTAGACAGCTAAATTCTAGGTCCATAGCTTACTAATAGAGAAAGACCTTAAATTCAATATTCCAAACTGCTCTAAGCAGCATTTCTGTCTCTATGTTGATTAGTTGAGAGCCTGAGCTTTAGTCGTAGACAACTAAGAGTGCATTTCAGTGCACAGTGTTAGAAATTGGGTCAAATAAATAAAATGTATGACATGACTTTTCAGGATGGTTTACATGTACCTTAAGAAATATAAATCTGTCTGATTTATGCCATAAATGCTTTTACAGTTAACTACCAGCAATGCAACTAAAGCAAATGTAAAACCTTGAGATTTGAGTTTTAAACAGTTAGAAGTTATTGACTTAGATTTTTCTGTACAAGTCTCCCAGACAATTATTGTAGGTCATTTTGATGCTGACCACATAAGAGTGCTGGAATTCCTTAGTTCTTACACAAATTATACTGATTGCATCTACCCTGACATAATCCACAATTCCTTTATTTATTTCTTTACTGAGCTTTCCTCTCCAGTTTATTCCATTTGTTACCATTATTTCACAATCTTTGCTTTCAGTGTTTGGATGTTTGTTGGTTTGGGGTGGGTTTTTTTGTGTTATTGTTGTAGGTTTTTTGTTCTCTTGGGTTTTTTTGGGGGGGTTTTGGTGGTTTTTTGGGGAGGGGTTGGGGTGTTGCATAGGGCAGGGGAGCTGCTGATCATTCTCTTCAAAGAGGTTTTGCCTACAGTAAGGACAGTTATTATTATGCATTTTAAGAGCTGGAAGGGCTCATACAACACAAATACATCAATACAAACACAAAACATCAGTATTTACCTGAGCAAGATTTGACAGAGGGGAGGTTGGGAATGGGATGCAGTTTAACTTAAGCTTTAATAATGTTCCCATTTATGTGAGGCCACATAAAGCAGAAAGATCCGGTGTTTGTCTCCATAGACAATCACACTGACAGTGTTTTGCAATCAGAGATAAATCAGGAGGTGCCAACAAGCCCTGTCCCCACCTTGCCTGAGACAGTCCCCTGCCACTGCCCCGTTTCTGTGTTCCCCCTATTAAATTATCCTTGTCTAGGCTGCTTCTGTCACAGATCTCTGGAGCAGCTCCCATCTTTCAGAGCAGGATTACTTATCCTGTGGCCTTTCTCTCTTTCACAGATGTCTAAACCCATATACACCTGTCGGATTTCTATCAGCTCCTTCCTGGGGAGACCTAATCTATCTGTCACTGGCAATCTGCACAACAGCCATGAGACGCAGGAGCCATCCTGCTAAATGTAGCCTGTCCTGGCTAGCTGGAGCCAGGATAACATTTAATTCTTGGCTAAACCAATAGCCCAGTGACTATTTTTATTCATATGGATATGCACAACGCATAGGTATTTCCTATTTTATAGTTATGGCAGCATGGGGTGGTACACAGACAGCAGAAACCCAGTGGGTGTCACAGATAGCACTGGTGCCTGCCCTGTGCCTTTAAAAAATGACCACACATCCCATTAAAGGAATCCCGTAAATGTCAGTCACGGCATAATTAGTGTCTGCAAAGGTACTTCCTGGCAATAATTGATTTCTTAATCCAGATCCCAATCTGCTCCACTGATATTCTTTAATGACTTTCTGAAGCCAGTGATAACAAATTGGATAAGAAAAGACGTTTTTGTCAATCTGGAGGACTCGCAGGAGACACAAAGGCGGAGTTAACGTGATGCTGTTGCCAAGAGTGACTGAGCAAACAGTGTTTGCAATTACAACTCACCTCCCTAACTTCATTTCCAGCAAAACAGCAGCACTTTAATTATGGCAGCACCAGAGTAAAACAGAGGGAGGGGGAAAATTGCTTTCCATCACTTGTTTGTTCCTTTGTCTTTCACACTTCTCGACAAACTCCATCATATAATTAAACTCTAAAGGCTGTTTGCTGACAACCTGTGGTCAGAGATGATAATCATGCTCAAGTCAGGTGCCCTTCTTCCTACAGTGCCAGGTTCTGCCAGAGTGCTTCCTCTGCACAGATTATTGCACATCCAAATCAGGTCATTGGAGGCAGGGTGTGATGTGGGTGTAGCTGGCAAGTTTTAAAAGCTTGCCATTACAATTGCCTAATGAGGAACTGCATTAACAGCCTGTTTCTCCCACACCTCACATTCAGAGGAAAGGGTAAATTCAGCCATTAGAGTGGCTGGAAAACACTGGTGTCTCATTTCAAAATTCCACTCAAATTCACCCCTAAGAGTAATAAGCTGCTGTGGCCTCTAATTTCAATAAAAGCAATATAGAGCATAGGGAGGGAGGGCTGGGCTCCCCAAGGAAAGGGAAACACCACAACATTTTCAGACATCATGGGGAAAAAATTGAATTACAAAGATTTGGGAATCTTAATGTCATAAAAAGCAATCCCAAGATTGTTTTATATTGCTTTCCAGCTTATATCTGCACACTGTAATACACCAACATATAAACTGATTTTTCTCTTACTACTGAAAAATCAAATAAATGAAACAGAGACTCTTGAAGGACATTCTACAGTGAGAAAAGCTTGCTAAATTTCAATTCTGTGAGTAAATTGAGACAAGGGACACAGTCCTGTCATCCTGGCTCTCTCTGTGGCCTGTCAGTCTAGAAAATGAGAACATTCTGGGTCTAAAATGATAGGAGAAACAATTAAATACAGAATGGGACCCAGGGTGAGTTTGAGGAACCTTGTTCAGCCTTGGATCCAGACAAAGCCATGGTCAGCAATCCCCCCTGCCCATCAAGCACTTACTGGTGTATGAAGAAAAAGGTAGGAAAAACAAGCTGGAAAAGGTCTGGCTGCTGTTGGGATTGGGTGCAACCCTGTGGAGAAAAAAAGGATTTTTCTCCTCACCTCCCTTCAAATGTAACACCTGCTGAAGTTTCTGGCAGGTGTAGGGTGCTGGGGCCAGCTGCAACAAAATTGGGAGAGCTTGCTGAGGGCTGGCCTGTGGCAGGGAGCAGGCAGAGAGCCAAGTGTCAGAGGTGACAAAACAAGGTGGCTTTTGCAGAGACCTGCAGGATCAGTGCATGTGTTTGTGCAGCTCAGAAAGATGCTGAAAACTGCTGAGGCAGAAAGTGAGCATGGAGGGAAGAAATGCCCCAGGAATTTGGGAATATTTGCTCTCCAGCTGGCTCTGCCTCACCCCAGCACCTCTGAGCTCCTGCCCTTTCAACAAGGTTTCCTTGTTCAAGTTCGCTACTTTCATTTGCTCTAAATATGACTTTAAGGCTAGAAAGTCTCTGATCACTCTTGATGAGCTCACTTTGAAGAAAAGGCTCCCACCAGGACTTCAGGGAATCACAAACACTTTTCAAACTACACTGGATGTTTGCATTCCCTGTGAGCAGTGGCAGCCTGGGGTTGCTGTCCCTGCAGCCCATCCATCCCTTGTCTCAACCTGGAAAGGGGCTGAGGCCTGGGGATGATGCATGATGGTGATGACTGATGGATATAACTCTTCTGTCCCACCCAGTCCTGCACTTGACACTTTTCTCCACTCAGGCAGAAATAACTGGATGATTGCAGTGATGTAGAGGTTCCAGAACCAGTGCAGGTGCTGCAAACATCACCACTGGTCCTGAGGACAGTCAGACTTTGCTCCTCTAGCTGCTTAAAATCCCTGTCCTCCTGATTTTTCCACCATTTATGAACCCTCCCTCTGTTCCCAGCATCTGGGTTTCAAATTCATACATCATTGTGTTGCCTGTAGTTTTCTTTACGCTTTGACATGTTAGTTAATCTAATGTCAATTAAACTGCTGGGAATGACAGCTTTTTAATTTTCTGGGAAGCTGCTTGCTTCTCAACACATTCTAATCTTGAATTTCAGCTTTTTTTTTTCCAGGCCTAGACCTTTCCTAAGTACACACGGACAAAAGCTCCAAATTATCCTGTGGTTTGGTGATTCTGAGCAAAATGTGCCCTGGGGCTTAGCCTGAGAACATCAACTCATTTTCTTTAGTGACCCGAGACAGATAACCAGAGGCTGGGTTTCCAAAGGTGAAAGGCTGCTGTCACTAAGCCACTGCAGCAACTTAATTGAATGTTTTCTCCCAGCATCAGCAGCAAAGGTTGCTTTTACTATTTGTTCAGTGTTGGGATTAGGATGGAGTATTTGCCTGACTTGTCTCTGAACAAAAACTGTAAAAGAAAAAAAAAAAAATGTTTGCAATTACTTATTGAGTGCCATCCTGACATATCCAAGGGTCATTTGCACAGTCCTCCAGTCGCTCTGGGTCAAAACTCATTTCTGCTTTGGTAAATCACACCCAGGATGGCTTTGTTGCATGTTATGACCTGCCCCACATCCACACATCATCAAACATTTGAATTAAATAACACAAACTCCATGGTGCCTTTTATTTCTTTTCTTTTTTCCCACAGAGCTCTTGCATATTTGGGGTTTTTTTTTCCCTCTTTTTTTCTTCCCAATCAGAGGCTAATAGAAAGGCTTAATTAGTAATATTTTGTTTCCATTAGGTTTGGACTGGGATTCTGTGCTTATCTGGGTGGGGGGAGCCTGGAGAAGGAGTCACCAGGATGTTCATTAATTTCCCAGTAGGGCTACGCAGATCAGCCTAAACCTGAGAAGGTTTGCTTTCCTTCCCCACCCCTTTGCATGCACACCCTCCTAATGGAGATGGAGGAGAGATAATCAGAGAGGGAACAGGCAGCTCTTCACCATTTGTGAGACTAATGAGCCCCTTCATCTATTCTCATTATAAATATGCCACCTCTGGCACCAGGCTTTGGTTCTGTTCCTAGCTACATCAACATCAATTTTGAGGCACACTGATGCATCACTAACACACACGACAGCCAAACCTCTCCTTTTCAGCATTTTTTTGTCATTGTACTGTCTGAGACCTTCCCTTCTTCACTGCTCCCCCTCTGAGAGGCAGAAAGCCCAGATTGAAAAGTAATGAGACTATTAATTAGAGCTTCTCTAAAGGAAACCTATCCTGACTGGGTGTTGTCTCTGTCTCAGTCTTTGTTCCAGCCATGTTCTGTGAGATTAATACTTGTTTACACAGATTAATACAATAAATTAATATCTCCAGCTAGGGGGGAAAAAAAAATTCAGCCTGAGTAAAAAGTCTGATTATTCCTGAGGTGGACAGTTGGGGTTCATTTTGTGTAGACACAACTATTTTATCTTCTTTGCACCTCTTTTCTTCTTTAAAAACTGTGTTTTAGGGCAGTTGCTGAGTGCAGCGAGGGAGAGACACAGAAATGTTTTATAGGCTGCTCACAATTTTGGCTGTTCATATGCTATCCAGGCCATGGGGGTGGGAATCTGGTTCGTCAGTAATTCAGAGATCTGGCTGAAATGAGTTTGTGATCTCCTGTCCAAGAAAATACAACCCTCTGTCAGGATTTTATAGTTTAACCACACACATTGAGGGCAGAGCAGAAAATGGCTGATTTTAGTTCAATTAATTTCTTTATTGGGAAAAGTAAATGCAACCACAGTACAGATGAACAATGCAACACCAGGTTATGTTCTACTGTCATGGATCAAAGTAGGAGTTGTCCAGGATGTCAAGTTGTTGATTTGCTCGTTACACTTTATATTGTGCCTTTTTAATCTAAAAAACCCCAAAATCAAAGCTAATAATACTCTTACTATCTGCCAAATATCTTAAGGAGACATCTTTCTGTGATATTAATGACACAATGCTTTTAACTAGCTGATCTTTTAAGAAATAAGATTTTTAACCTCTCAAGTAATATATTATTTTAGTTTCTCTGTTAGCAACCTCTAAAGTGAACAGGATCTAGCTGAATGTTAGAAAGACAATTCCTTT
Organism: Parus major; assembly: GCF_001522545.3. Taxonomy (NCBI): domain Eukaryota; kingdom Metazoa; phylum Chordata; class Aves; order Passeriformes; family Paridae; genus Parus; species Parus major. Next base: position 111,623,215 of record NC_031768.1, read on the forward strand.
AAAGCTTTGAAAAAATCAAAACCTGGAAACCAACACCATGAAATTTCTCCAAAATGTTAAAAGATCAATTATTTTTCTGAACAATCAATAATTTTCCTAGCAACTCTATATGTATATCTTTTTTTTTCTTAAAGTATGCAGCATGCATCAAAAGTTTGTTTCTGAATAAAACCAGATATCTTCAAACATAAATAAATACAACTGCTGAAATAAATGTCATTAAAATTGTATTATTATTAAAAGCAGCAGCTAAATATTCCCAAAACAGAAATTTCAAAATTAAAGAGAAGAAAAAATGGTCAAAAAAAAAGAATAAATTCAGTAGGTTAAGATGAATCCCTGCATCCAAAAATTTTGTACATTCACTTAGCAAGATGTTTCAGTTATTTTAATGGAGTCCTACTATTAGACTTGTGAAAGTCTCTCTTGCTTGTAAAAAATGACAAATGGTAAGTGCTAGATCTGCATTGGCAGAAGGATTCTTCCTTTCATCTTCTAAATACAGGCTGCTCTGGCTGGATCTGAAAGCCTGGCCTGCAGCAGTCCCAGCCAAACACTGCCTCAAAACCCCAAATCTCTTTCCTAAAGGGAAGGAAAAACGCAGAAAATATGAAAAATATATCTAACTGGTAACCCTTTGGTTTAGACACAATCTGGATTTAGACCAGAATATGGATTTGAAAAAGAAATATTATTTTTGATAATGAAAAAAGCGCTGTGTTTTCCTCTTCTCCTGGACTTCTCCAACATTCTGCTGACCACAATTTGTTGCTGTCTCACAGAACGGAGAAAAATGTGGTTTCTTCCTCAAAAGATGCAGATTTCCACACTTTACTACTGATCTGGAAGAAGAAAAGATCTACTTTATTTCCTTGAGCCACCTAGGTGTGGTATCCTGTCAGAAAATATCAAAACACCCAACAAATATAACCAGAAATACAGAGCAAGTCCTTGGGCGAGGAGGAGCTGGCAGCTGAATGCAGCCAGAGCAGAGGCAGCATTTGTGAAGGTCACAGCACTCTTGGTCAGCTCAGCTGTTGGACACTTTCAAGAGAATCACCTCATGGTGGTGCTTTCTAACACAACTCAAATAGCCAGAGTGATGATCTCACCTTGGTAATTCCTGGTCCTGTTTCCTCCTGGCAGAACTTAAAGTAGCCCATGTGCTCAAGAAGTGCTTTCTGTTTGTTACTGCGTCCCCACTCTGAGCTATCACACACCAAAGCATGCAGCTTGTTTTCCTAAAAAAGAATTTAAGGGTACTCTGTAGCATCTACTGCAGGGCCTACTGCTTTCATTGCCTTTGGATTGAAAATTAGCTTCTTTTGCTTGACATCAGTACCAAACTCTCAAACTATTTTCCCATAAAAATCTAACAGTAACATCAAATGAAGAGGCAGTTTTGTTATTCCTGGTAGCCCAAATCTGTGTTCTGCTTGCTGGAATGACAAGTAATCTGTTTAATTCAAGACATTCTGCTTCCTTGTCCTTCAGCAAAGCAGAGAAAAATCCCACTGTAGAAGTGACAAGTTAAAAATTTAGTATTTTTCAAAAGAAAATTGTTATCATTCCAGCAACTCTGTTCACGAGTTTTATCAGCAGCTTTATAGGCAGAACAAATGTGTGAATCTCCTGCCCTGAGACCTCCACTGCTGCCACCCAGATTTGAGTCTTGCACCTGCCTCCCCATCTCAGTAACTGATGGAAAATCTCACATCCTATCCCCAGAAAATATTGAGATAATTGTTAACCACAAAAATCTTTACACTTTGACCTTCTTTCCTTCCTTCTGTTCTTAGATTTCTTGCACCTATTAGTAAGAAAGAACACTTGGCAACAAAAAATTTCACTGTCCTTAACAAGTATCAGAAGTTCCACAGAGAATTGGAAACAAAGCTTTGTCACAACAAAACAAAACTGAAAAATTCTTACCTCTCACTATTTTCTCTTTTGTTTTGTGGCCTTTATCACCAAATGTAGATCTTCAAACCAGTTTGTCAGACATGGGCTGCAGATTGGAATGGAGCAATGTAGAAAATCTTTGTATCAGACAGAATAATACAAAGAAATCTGAAAGCAGTCCAGCTCAGAACTCCACATATAAAAGGAATAGTGAAAGAGGGGGATATTAGGTGGTCTGGATGAAAATAAAAGGGTTTTTTAAATTTCTCTAAAATCCCCCAATTCCATTTATTTATGCAGGGAGAAAATATAGTCTTGTTTCTGTCCTTGGCTACTAATCCATAGATGTTCAGTTGCAGAACACTTTATAACATCTACTTCACTTGACAGAAGCCATAAAACTTTCCTAACTTCCTTAACAATCTTAAAAACTACAATAAAATCTCCAAAACTAGAATTATTGCCAAGAAACAGATAAGCCACTTTCCTGACATAACAGGAAAAAGTTCAATAAAAGCACCAGATAAATCTAAGCAGTCCACTGTGTCCATAGCACAGAAGGAAACCAAAAATGAGCAAAATCAAAATCCTGCCACTCTGAAGGAAGAACTCTTCTCCTGCCCCAAACTTGGCAGTTGTAAGGTGTGAACTGTGTAAAAAATAACAGCCAGTGCTTTAAATGTTAGGGGTTTGGGAGTATTGGGAAGCTCCATCATTTTATCATCTCTCTCTAACCTTTTCCAGGGCATCAGAGGGGAACAGGGAGAGAAATGTTCAGAGGATGTGAGGGAGGGAGGGAGGAAACTGATGGAAACCTTGGAAGATGGGACATTAACAAACAAACAGCATGCAAAGAGCAAGCCCAACAGTTCCAAATCCGTTCCACAACAGAATTTCTTCCCCCATTCTCCAGAACTCCAGCCCAAAATAGCTCATACTCTTCTACACAAAGACTTCCTTCTGATTGTTAGCAACCTTCGTTTTTTAAGTCTAAATTTATTCATTACTCCTTGACAAATGGTTACTTTTTAACTGTCTCTTTCTTGTTAGTGATAATTATCCCTCAGCCCTAGATGCATTTACCAACATCTGTTCATTCAACTTTCCTCTGGCTATTTTCATAACCAAGTTCTCTTTTCATAAGAGAGATAATCCATTCATTTCATCATCCCAGGAAGTTTTGTTCTGTATCTGTTTGCCTTTCATTTTTCGTTCTTCAGAAACCATGACCAGAACTATTTGCACTCTGATTTCTTTCTATATTTTCCTATATATTCGACAATTGCATTTGTGTATCCTGAACATGATGAAAACCACGTGATTTATCCTTGGAATTTTGCAGCTCCATTCTTCAGCTCTGTCATTCTCCAAATGACCAGATCAGCCAGCACACTTTTGGTCTCTTTCCTTTCCTGTCACCTCCAGCTTACAGATTCTAATTAAACCTTGATTTAAATCCACATGGAGGTTTTTTATTATGCTTTCTAATCTTAGTGTGGATGCTAAATTCTGACAGTGCCTGTACATATTACAGGCCGTACAGCTTCTCAGGCTGGGCCTGAGAAAGTAGTCTGGGAAAAATATGAGAAAGAATTAAAACAATCCTCAGGAACACAAAACAGCCTTGCAGGTGTTGTTATGTGTTCCTTGTTTTCCTTGCAGGAGAAAGTCAGGGGGGTGGTGTACCACACTGACCAATGATGGTAATGTAGCAGTTTACTAACCAATAAGAGTTTCCTTTCTGTACTTTCCACGTATCTGTCTATAAAGCAGGCCTGCTAGCAATAAACTGAGGGATCCTCTTGTTCTGACTCCTCGAGAGTCTGTGTCGTTCCTTCCAGCCGTTCCCAATCGGAACGACATCTTAGTATGACCTGGTTTTGCTACTTTTACAACTTTAAATAATACATTTATGCTGTCCATAGTCAAAGATGTTTCTTCTCTAAGTGCTTGAAGAAATGCCTGTCAGAAAGGCCAAACCCATGAAATATGTTGTATCTTTCTAAACAAAACCCTTGACCAGTTTTTAAAATCTGAAATATTAATTTATTTAGAGCAAGAGAATGCCAATAATTTATGTATGGGTATATATGGAGACCTATCTCTGAATTATCCTCATTAAGCACTGAATGAGGGGATTTGGATTTTTTAAGGAAAAGGGCTCTGTTCAGAGTGGAATAATTAACTGACTTAAAACTAAGTTGCTGACAATGATTTCAATTATCAGCCTCATTAACAGGGTAAGGTTATGACTCAAGGTTGGAGTAGTCAGCAAAGAGTGTTACTAGGCTGAAACGATGTTTGCACGCAGTTTAGGTGTCTATATTGGTAAAATAAGGGTCAGGAGGGCAGCAAGTCCAGCAAAACTGTGTCCCACAGCTCAGTAATAAAATTAAAGAATGCATCTTGCTTGAGATGATAACCTGATTTGCTATACAGATGATTTTTTTCCTCTATTTTTAGAACTGTCTGAAGTCCAATTACTGTGTTCTAACTTTTATCTGAAATTGCTTTGGACTTCTGGATTTACTTGTAATTGCCTGGGTCTCTGCTATTCAACAGCTTGGAAATTCCATTTTCAAAAACGAAATGGCAAAGCGTCTTCATGCGGAAGAAAAGGCAGACTTTCAGTGCCATAAAGGAAGGTTTAGTTTCTATAAATACTGGCCTATTTCCCATTCAGCTGAACATGTCTGCAGCGTGGGATGCATCTCTCCCCAGCAGATCATTCAGACAGTGTCACAGGGGTTTCAGATTTCCTATTGGAAATTGCCAATCAACAGATTTTTACACCGAGTTCATTTTTAGTCAGTGAGTCAGTGGCACATCATTCTGGAGTGACAAATTACAGGGAGATATGAAGGACTGTGTCAGAAATTCTGGCAAAAACTTCAACAAGTCTGGGTGGGCTGAGCCTAAGCTTCAATGGATACCAAATATTTTTATATTTACACCCCCCCCAATAATAAGATACGCATTTCTAGATAGATCCCCTTGGCACAGCACTAATAAACATGGCAATAAAAGTGATCCAGCCCCACACAAAAAAAGCTCCCAAATGCATTTAGGAGGTTTGAACTTTTCAAGGGTATGATCAAAGCTGAGAGGAGTGAATGGAAAGGCTCATATTGACATCAATGGGCTCTGGAACAGGCTTGATGTGTTGACAGCTAGAGAGATGCTCTGAAACCATTAGAAAATAAATTCAAAGTCTGATAGGCCACTGTGGCAAAAAGATACCATTGCTTCATTCTCTGCCATGTCAGGAAATTATCTCTGAGCTGTCAGAGTGGGTTTCTCATTTTAGTGTTTGTGTTTCTAGCCCATCTCTCACCAAATGGCTTTCCTTTTGTGTGTATGACAATTGATTAGTAACAAAAAGCAACAGGGTCATAAAAGTAGCACACTTTGCATCTATAATATGAAATATTCTTGCACACAGCCAAGTATTTAAAATTATATTCACCACACACCAGAAAAAGCTGAGACAAATCGGTCTCTGCTAACGTGGGGCCCATGCACTTTAGCATTCCCTTACATAACATTAGTGAGAAAATTTTAACTTTCCCCCAAGCTCTAATCCACCTTAAAAGCAGCAGTCTCATTCCAATCGATTTGGTGAGATGAATGTTATTTACACTTCAGTTTGCACCTTTTTCTAAGATTTCATAAAAGAATAAATCCACACTTCCAGGGACGGCTGTGCATGAGGAAGTCTGGGGCTGTTAAGAAGAAGTGTTAGACACGTATGGGAATGTATTAGTAAGGGTCACACCTCCATCTTAAGATTTTTAAGTGACAGCAAGAGCATAAAAGACAGCAGGATGGCAAAGAGAGATTGATTGCATGTGGTTCCTCCTTCTTTATAGCCAGGTTTTTTAAGTTGTTAAGCATCGTTCTCCAACAGCCTAGACAGACCAGGCTGTCTAGGTGCACCTACATAAATAAGACAAATGAAGCTTTGATGAAATAAACCCTTCCAATTAAATATATCATTTCCATACTATGTATGCTGAGGCCAGCAAACACCTCATAACAAATGTGATGACAAAACAGAGGTTAGTTAAAACAAAACTGTGTTTTTCATGGTAAAAATTCCTTAGAGCAGCCAGGTGAAATTGAGAGGATTCTTCCCAAAGGTTAGAATTATGGTTGGAAAAAGTTCTGAGGAATTTACACTAAAGTAGAACAGTGATTGTATCATTGTTTAATGCTAACACTTTTTTTCCCTGGTTTTGCCTTTTTTTTCTCTCATCCCAGTGCATTTTCCCCAGCCATCAGAAAAGTAACACTGAAAATGCCATTACTCTGATCTCTCCAAATTGATTTGCTCATGGATCCTGCAAGCAAAAGCAAAGGGATGAATCTATGCTCTGGGCTTCAGTTACATCTGCTGCAACACTTAAATCACATCATGGCCTTTTACGTGGCCTGATCATCCAGAGAGCTGCTCTGAGGGAGAAACATGTAAATTATTATTTTTTCTTACAGATTTTTGGGGACTGCACATAGCTGTGGTCTCCTGAGCAAAACGATCTGAAAATGCTGTAAAGACCAGTCCTCACCACATACCAGTGCAGGCTGAGCTTGAAATCAGTTGTCTTAAAAATCAGCCTGACCCAAACTCTAAACTGCAGGAGCAAAAACACAGTGGTGGCCTGGTCCTTGTTTGGTGCCACTGGGCTGTTTTTAGGGAAAGCTGAGGGTTTGCCACACTGAGAAACTCTGTCCTACTCCAGGCTGGGATGAAGGACAATATTTGTCCTTCTTTTGTCTGAGTTACCAAAGGATTCAAATGCATTTTTGAAACCATCTTCCCTAGTCAAACAGCCCACTTTCCAGCCTTTCTAGAATTATCACACCAATTCTTCTTTACTTTCATTATAACAGGCAAAATCAGCTTGGGTTTTAAGGGCTTACAACAAAGGTCAGAAGAAAGGCCAGTTCAGGATGATGGTTGATCTAACAATCTTTCCTGGATGCTCACTTTTCTGCATCATGGCCCTGTGAACTCATCAGGTCTTACCTACAGTGCTATGGGAAATTTTATATATGAAGACTTCATTTGTTTTGCTTTGGGGTATGAGTCTGAAAAGAATGGGTTCAGCAGCACAGAAATATTTTATAAGTTCACTTTTTTTTATTAATTCTTTGTTTTAAAAGAGTTCTGGAAGAATGCAAACAGAAGGGATTTCTTCTGATGTTTCTTATTTCAAGGGGGCAATTTTAAAATGGACATTGTTGAAATGAAACAGTTTATATGTGTACAGCATTGAAAATATGTTTTGCACAGAGTGAATGGGGGTATCTTTTGATGGTTAAGGGTATGACAAGCGTTGATGTGTGCTGATAGCAATCATTCTGCAGTGGTGTAGGGGGAGGAAACAGCTTGGAAGGGGTGAAGCAAGGTCTCCCTGTGGGTTTTCTCTTGTGTGACACAAATTTCCCCCACCTTCCTTGCTACAAGTACTTCTGGCTTGATTTTTTACCAGACTGTCCAGTAGCTCCCTTCTGCCTGTTCACACAGCATCACAAATCAAGCAAGAGCTGTCCTGTGGAAGCCAGAGCTAACAAGAGAGGACTATTTTTAGCACCAAAGTGAGTTTAACAAATGGATCATAGCTAAGGCAGCATGACAGCCCTGCTGCCTAATTAATAGAGACACCAAAGGTGATTCTGCAACAGAGCCAGAATCCCCACTATGCTGGGCCTTCAGATCAGGCAGATTCTGCAGCTCTCTTGTGTTAAGCAACCAGAAAAAGCATCCCAAATATACCCCAAACCTGGCCCATAGGTTCTCTAACTTACCATGCTCTGAGACAGATAATAAAAGATTTTCTTGGTTGTTTTTGGCTCCACTCTTTGTTTATCCCTGATTATTATTGTTTTCACTCTTTCCCTCTTTCTACTCATAAAAATGACTAATACCTCTTGAGATGGACCATGGAGGACTGGACTGTAGCCCTCCAGGTAAAGAAGAGGACAGAAACTCCCTCTCTGTAGGGAGACAGGTGACAACATTGGCACAAAAGTGAGACAGAAACCAAAACCAGTCAGAACTTGATTTTTCTCCTATTGTGATATTGTGATTATGGACAAACCATGTCCACTCTTCTGCTCTACGGATTTTATGGATGTGCAGATTTTTGAATTCTTGGCATGGATAACTGATAATATACCAGGCTCCTTATTAATCTCTCCCAAACTCCCCACAGATCTTTTCTAAGAATATTGAATGCAATTCCCTGGAAGATCATTTTATAGCAAACAACAGAATCTTTCCACAAGTGAACTTGCTGTGCCTGCAAGACAGTCTCTCCATGCTTTCCTATCCTTTGAATTCCTATTAAATTTGGCTGAACCCACACGAGTTTAAAGAGACGTTTTTCTCAGTAGGCCATCCTGTTTCAGGAAGTCCTCAGCTTGCCATGGCTAAGCTTGTCTTTGGAAATTATTATCTCAGAAGCTGCTCTCCAGGGAAATTACTGCAATCCAATCACCACAAATGTAAATTAAATCAGCATCCGATACAGCCACAGTGGTTTGTGTTCCTCCCCACTCCCTTCTCCCTTTGAGAAATCTAATTCTGAAACCACTGGAATAAATTCTGCTGCCCACCTCCCACAAGGAAATAGCTGCAATGATCTGAGAGGAGATACAGTCTGTAGGAAATCACAGTACAACTTGTTTGTGAAGCTTATTTTGGTTCATGACTTCAGCGGCTTTCCTGCCCCTCAGCCCCTCTCCTGCTGTGCATTTATCCCATATTCTCTGTGGCAGGGATAAAACTTCCAATCTCCCCTTTTGTGTGGGACCCTGTTTCCAACATCCCACTCTGGAAGCTGTGCTTCCCTGCATGCAGGGCTGGGAGCACTCCTCCTGTGAGCTGAGGTGGAGAAGCAGGCAGCAAAACATTCTGAGAAGTTTAGGATGTGCCTCACCTCGCAGCTCTGTAAAAGTTTTTCAGCTTGGAGAAGTGCAATACTATTTAGGAAAAGCATCAGGTTTCATTTAACAGCAACTAACAAACCAAATTAAGGAAAGAGGTTGGTGAGAAGAAGCTGAAGGAGTGCTGAAGGAAGTTGAAAGCCTTTGGAGCAGAATATATCAAGAACAGAAGTGGGTTACCCAAAATTGTCACTTTGGACTCAAATCCTTAAGTACAAATTCAGTTCCATGTGACAGATACATGCTCACAAGTCTGATAATTCAGACACAGAGCAAATAAACCAGTGAAAAACCTTCAGATGAGTGTCCCCAGTCACTAATTGGTCTGCATCATGTGTCTGAAGGAAGCCAGGGCTGGAGCAAATCACCCTGACTGCCTTTTAGAGTTGTTTAACAAGTATTGGGTAGTATGCAGAACTGTGATGTTCTCTCTTCAGAAAAGGTCAGCTGATGTCCACATAACCTGCAATGATGAAAACTGGGCTTATTAAGAAATGTCATATTTAACATTTAAAAGCCATTCTGTATCAATTTTCATGGTTAAAATATTGTTCTGCTTGACATCAAAAATGTAGAATGAACAATATTCAAATTATTGCTACAAATCTTGAGAGAATCTTTCCATCAGTTATACATCTTTATTTTGGTTTTGAGTATAAAGTGTTTAAAACTCCAGTCACCCAACATAGCACAACCTCACTCTTCTGCCTTTTACAAACCTTTGTTTTATTCACATGGTTTCAAACTCCATCATAATTATTAACAATATTGTTAATAGATTATCTTCAACATTTAAGCAACAGTGATATAAAGAACAGATAAAAATTAATGTCTTCATCCTGCAAATCTTAAAAGACATATTAAAATTTTGGATTGTTTTCTCTCAAATGCATATATACACACACACATTCATTTATTTCTGTTCAGCAGAATTTTCCTTCTAAATGCATGTTAGGAAGGAATGGTAAGTATTGTACAAAATACATCTCTTGATTTACAAGAAAACTTTTAACTAAAATTTACCTGAGTATTTGAATGTGCAGGCACCATCCGGGAATTTATAGTGACAGCCAGTGTTGGTGTGACAGCACAGCACAGTTAGTGGATATAGAGGTTTTTATGTCTTGGAATGAAGATTCAATACAGCTGGACAATAAAAAAAAAAACCCTTTTACTATGCAAGAGGGATAGGCTTTGATGCACTTCCAGATTTTCATGCTGCCTTTCTGAAGCTTTAAGTTTTCTAAGTATCAGCAGTCACTACAATGCTACTTCTGAGCAACTTTACCCAGTCTCAGAAAGGAAAGATTATTTGTAGACAGAATTTATACATAGTTTTGTTAAACTCCCATTAAATCAGAAAAATCTGGAAATTCTAGGGGTAGAAATGGCAAGTGAATCAGTTCTGCTGTTATACAATTTCTAGCACGTAGTGGGGGTCAGAGAAAAAAATCAGGGACAATTCTGTCAGTTGTAAACATGGGCAGAAATGGTAAAATATAGTTAAGAAGTGCATTTAAGTATGCAGCTGTATTCCAACGGATGGCATCATCCAGGGAGTGATAGAGGCCCAGACTGGTAATGTAATGTAAGCAATTAGTTCTGGCAGCTACAAAAGAACTGGTGAAGCAGAAAAATCAGTCTCAAGAACTAATCTGTATCTGCACAATGGCAATGTCTTGATAACACATCTGAAACATGCAGTTCAAACAGGAAGGGCAGAGGAGCTCTATGGATGCTTCAGAGAGCTGTCACCCACTAATGACTCCTAGAGCCAGGTGGAAGCAGGGAATTATCATCTGGAAAAGCTGGAAGGGAATACAGGCAAGCCACCTACCACTAAAAAAAAAAAAGAAATAAAGAAATTTAAAACAGTGAAAAAAACTCCATCATTTAAATTTCAATTTCACAGAGCATTTTCCCAAAGAACACTGTTTGCTGTTCTGCAGTAAATTTAAAGCACTCTGTGTACTCACAGCATACACTGGCTCTAACCCCACAAATCACTTATCTTTAAATTTTTACAGATGCACCATTCCAACATAATTGCAATTTGTCTAAATGATTATGTTTTTCTGTGTTTATACAGTACATACAGCTCTCACTGTGAGCTCTTTTGTGGACTTTGTAAAGGTTGAGCTCATGCTGCTTGCTGGGATATTAATAGGATCTCTCTTTTTGTTCAGCTATTTCTCACAGAAATAAACATAATATCCTGGACACAACTCTTGTAATATCACACCAAAAACTGGCCAGAGGTGCTGTAGATTTTGGGTAGAAGAGGGTAGAAGGAAGAAGAGGATCACAAATTAAATGCAGATAAATTTGTGCTTTAAGAAAGCAATCTTAAAAAGGTCAGGTATTTTTACAAGTCTTCAGCAGGGGACGATTGTACAGGTCCTGATCTACACGCTATGAAAGTTATTTTTAAAAATTACACATGTAAGTATCCCAATATAACTTGCACAGAATTTTTACAATGTAGGAATTTTAAAAAGACGTTCTGGATTGAAATTGCAACAGAATTTGTAATTGTACAAAGTAAAAAGTATGCCTGGGGATGGCAAAAGACTTTAGAAACCTATCTGAAATTTATCTTTCATTTACAATAGTTAAACTGGGAAGACAGAAAAAGAAAACTTCAGATTATTTGATCCAGTGGATCATTCTTGTTTCAAAATAGCTCAGTTCAGCCTCAGGCTATGGATCTCTGAGTGGCATTTATGTAAAAGCTAAAAAGCTCTCTTCTCTCTTCCCTCTGCTACCAACCAGAAAGAGGAGAATGCCTTGCATAAGATGTCAGACCAAAGCACAAAACCTCTATTCAGATTTATTTTGAGAATTATCACAGCTTCTCTTCATTTACTTCCTACCTTTTTTGGTTTGAACATCTTAGCAAAGTACGTGATGAACAACTACAGAGGCCAGAATAACTTATCAATTCAGCTGTGGTGAGACATCACAGCATCATTTCCCACAGGAACTTTGGTGAGGGAGGAGAAATGCTGGTTTCCTATGACAATGACATCCCTCAGCATGTGGCAGAATACCTCAGAGTCATCCCATGTCATTGCTCACACTCCGGAGGGTGTCCAGAGCCCTCCCTCTGTGCATGTGGCAGGCATGACCTCATAGGGGGTCAGAAACAGCTTTGACCTAAGTCAGCCCCTTGGATGGGTGGCACTGGGTCACCTCTGGGACCTGGTGTCCATCTGTCCCAAAGGGGAGGTCACGAGCTTGACTGTGCACCCACCGTGGGCTGTCTGCTCTGCCTCCCCCCTGTGCCTTCCAGATCTTCCTCCTTTGACACACACACATTTCCTGCAGAACAGCAAGAAAACAGCAAGAATCACCTTAAATTCTGGATGCTTTCTTTCCACACCTAGGTTAGCAGCCCTCTTGCAAAAAGCACTTTTGTAAATGTCATGATGCGCTGGAATCAATTGTAGTACGTACCCTTTAAATAAAACAACAAAGTAATTCCTGAGAGCCATGGTATTTCAAGACATTCAGGGTAAACAGAAAATTTTGCTGGTGCTTGGGTTTATTCTCATGTGATCCAACAAGAGAGAAATACAAGAAAAATCTGTGGTTGTAGCAGAGACATTGCTGGGAGGGGATTTTACCATGTGTGTATTCTACTCTCCACGGAAAGAGAAGATAAAGCCAAGTGTGGTTTCCTAAAAATGTGTGACCAGTGGATTACTTCCTGCTTAATAAAACATAACTAAATGCATCTAAGTTTCTCCAGATGGATATTATTTATGAATCAGGGAAAAGATAAAATTAATAGTAACATCAAAGTTGCGCTGAAAAGTTTCCTGATTAAATATTATCTGACCTCCAAATGGTCTTCCTCTGCATTTCCTGGAGCAATTTGGCTATTAGTCAACCCACAGAAATGTAGATGACAGGTTTATAAATATCAGAATCGGAGCTGGAATCTAAACTTCACTTTGATTTAAACGCTGTTCAACAAGGTGACATTTTTTTCCGGGCACCAGATGCCCTGGCAAAAGAGGGAGGACACGCTTTTTGCACTCGGGGTTTTTCCAGCAGAGCCAAATATTTATTATCCCTGGTACCAGACAGAGGGATTGTGTGGTGTGAATGACCACAGCACACTGCTTTTGTTAGGGCAGTCCTTGTGTGGATAAAAGTCTGCAGGCTGCTGTGGTGACTGAGCCATAGATTTTTGCAGTAATTTTGTTTTCAATAGTAGTGTACGTATCATTAAAATTAATCACCCTTAGGCTTGCTCACACCCTGCAGCTCAGAGCAGAACATGGAGATACAGGCTCTGCTCTGTCCCAAAACCAAGCAGATTCAAAGGATGCAGAATGATTTCTCCACATCCTTTCTCCCACGCACACTTGATCTACGTATTAGATAAACCTCCCTTTATCAGTTTTTTCCTGAAAAAAAATAAAAAAAAATACAAGGATGTCCTTGGGAGAGTTTTACTCTGCTGGTGAACTCCCATACTCTGAATTTTCTGCCACTTCAGTAATATCTCTCTCTCAAAACACAAACGTGCTGGGAGAAGCTCATAGCTGCAAATCCCAGGAAGCCTCTTCAGGCTCATCATTAAGAGAGTCCTCTGAGCTGGCACTTCACAGAAATCAGAGAAGGGAGAGTGAGTAATAGCCTGTGTTAGACAGAATTTCATTAAAATAAATGATCCACTCTGTGTACGTTCTGAAGGAGTTTTACGAACAAGTGTCAAAACACTTCAGTGACAATTGTGACTATTATTCTTTCTGCTGAACTGTAGCTTTTACTACTGTAAGCAGAATTCCAGGAACATACCTGCTGTTCCAGAGCTCCACATTCCACATCAAGCAGATCTGGCAGGGCAAATTCCAGACTTCTGCTGCAGGAGAGCACAGGAGCTGCACCAGGAAAAGCACACAGAGAATGAGAACACACCATGAGCTGTGAGGCTTCAACCCCACCAGTGCCATCAATTGCCAAGTGCTACAAGAAAAGAAAAATACCAGCTATGAGTCTCAGAGAATGACTGCAGAAGAATCACAGATATTGCATACAAGGCATTCCCACTTTGGGCTGTAGTCAAGGAGAAAGGGGAATCTCTGATCTGCATAGTACATTCTGTGTGTTTAGTTAAAGATTTGTCAGATAATTAATTCAGTGAATTTTAAGGGGCCATATTATTCTCTCTGAAAGTTGAGATTAATTTACATCCCAAAGTATCTAGCTGTGTTTGCTGAGCTAACTTGATCACACAGCACTTTTCTGTGCATTTAATCCTTACATATCCATAGAGAGAACCTCAACATGGTGATATCCTGCAAAGCCTATACATTGCTCTGGGAAGCCCAGCTGCTTCAGGATATGCAGAAACTAATTAGAAATGCAAACTAATCTCATCCTGTGCCACAGGTCAGCATGAATGCATCCAGAGGCTGGATATTTTTCAAAGAACACCTCAAAAGGCCATGCCTCATGCTAGGAATTCCTGCCTCATCTGCAACAGCTGAGAGATCTTTCACTGCCACGATGGGACTGAAATCCTGCCATAAATGTGCCCTGGGATGAGCTCTCCTCAATCACACTGCTCTCTTTTATGGCCACAAAGAATTCTATGCTGACTGTGCTGGGATAAATGCAATTTCTGAGGAGGATGAAGATGCTCGGTGTAGTCTGCTGGCAAATGTTTAAACTCTGAAATGGATCATGAGGCCACACAACTCCGTAGGAACAGAAAGCCACAGTTTTTGCCTGGCATCCAATAATGCAATACAAAGACTGGGAAAAGTGCTTGCAGTTAATCTGTTCTGAAATTGTACCTTTTCCTCCCTGTTCCTGCACATGGCAGAGCTCTCCATGGTTGCTTGGGCTTTGCTTTGGTGGTTTTGTTATTTCCTTTCCTTTATTTTTACAAACAGGACAGTTTTGTCATATGTTGTCATTCATTATTCATTATTTAAGGGGTAACTGAAACAGGTTGCATCTCTGAAATTAGGATTCACTTTTCCAAATGTCTCCACTCTCCATGCTGGCAGAATAATCTTTGCCAGACACATTCCAGCCCAGGATTTTTTTGAGCAACCCAGTCTAGTGGAAGGTGTCCCTGCTCACTGCAGAAGGTTTGGAACTAGATTATCTATAAAGGTCCCTCCCAATCCAAACCATTCCAGAATTCAATGAACATCCCTTTTCAGAGGTTACCTTTTACTATCTGTAAGTCTTCTATGAAAAATAATAAAAAATTCTAATACATCTATGACAACACACTGAGAGCAAACAGATCTAAATACCCAGGTAAATTTTTGCAGTAATTTTGTTTTCAATAGTAGTGTACATATCATTAAAATTAATTTTGAACATATATAAAATGCTTCTATCCCCAACAAAATTATTTTATGGGCTGTATTCACCAGTTCTTTACACAAATCCTTCTTTTCCAGAATTCAGTCAGTTGTTAGGGGAATTACATTCTCTTGCAAAAGACATTAGTTGTCATCTCAGGAAGAACATCAGTGACTGGTTCAAAGTGAAAGCCGCTCTTAGTTTTTTAAAAACTAAGTTCTTACAAAAAGGGTTTTTTTCATTCTTCATTATAAATAGAATTTGTGGAGTCAGAATTCAGTGAAATTTTAAATCTGCATGTGTGTAATGCAACA
Source organism: Parus major (assembly GCF_001522545.3). Lineage (NCBI taxonomy): Eukaryota > Metazoa > Chordata > Aves > Passeriformes > Paridae > Parus > Parus major. Next base: position 111,638,712 of record NC_031768.1, read on the forward strand.
CCTGTTCTTATTGCTAAGAGTTGCTTTGCAAGATCTGTATCACAACAAGCTCCAAAACCTTATTTTTCTTCCATTGGTGCCTTGACCTACCACTTTATTATCAATGTTAGACAAGAAATTAGCTAAAAAATATTTATCTACTATGGGAAAGCTCTAATGCAGTGTCTAAAACATTAGAAATGCACACTGTAGCCAGAAAAAATGTCCTGACCTATTATTACATGAGCATTTTATTTGTTGCTGAGTTATATGTTGAGATCACAGCAACACCAACAGCCAAGCTGGGTGCACTGCACTGCTACCACACCCATACATCATGACAAATAATGAGAGTGCAAATACTATTAATTCAGCTGCACAGCTCATTATGATGAAAAATTTATTTGTAGGTACCTCCCTGATTAATGTCTAATGCCTGGTTAATCTAAGACACATCCAATAGGAAAGGAACTGGAGTCAATGAGAGGTACCTGACATGGGAGTGAGCACAATTTATCACTGCACTGAGTAGTCCATGGCATTGTTCACTGTGCACACAAACAGGCACAAACACTTCCACAACCTCCCTGGAAAAATGAGGTATCTGGGAAAAACACAAAAGGCCAGAAAACTCATGAGGCATGTAGTGTAGGTATTTGCATAGACAGTAGACAAAGGCAGCTGAGAGAAAGAAAGAGACAGAAGACAAGCTGGCTGGAAAGAAAGCTGCTCTGCTCTCTTCTGCTGCACTCAGTGGCATTTTAGGAGCTGCCAAAATTGTCAGTGCTTTCTGCTTCAGCACACCTACCCAATTTCCTCAAGTGTTTGGAGCTGCAGCTCACCTGGATTTACTCCATACGAGCACGGAGGAGCATATTCCTTCTGCTACTATTGCTCATATCTTAGATTTCTACTGGAAATTCTTTGGAAGAATTATAAATTATAAAATCTATAAAAAGCACAATATTTAGTTCTCTGCACTAAGCTATGTTATAGTAAGTGCTGTCTTTCATAACTTTTGCAAGTGTTTAACTAGACTTGAACCTAAGATTAGAGCCTTTGAGGAGAGGCTTACGTGCAACAGATCTCATCAATGCCCCATCCAGTGCAGGAGAAACAGAAAGTGCAGCATGAAAAGAGTATGTGAGCCTGGCCCTCTTCTTGGACCACCCCACACTTCCCACCTGGAGAAACCTCATCCATTGCCATGCAGCAATTTCCTGTAAACTTCACCTTTTCCTGTAAACTCAGCCTTAGATTCAGATCTAGCCCCTACATTATTTAGAGTTATGTGCACGGAACAGGCTCTCCCATCAAATAATGGGATGATTGCACTGAGATAACTTTTCTCTTATGATAATTCTATTAATCAAGAGTAACAATCCAATGGAGTGTCCCTTCAGTATGCACACAGTTACCCTGAACACCTAATGAGCTCTGGGAGCACATGCAATTTTCCGTTCAGAGCAGAAACCAGGCCCAAAATATTGACATCCCCCAGCATCAAGGTGTACCAGACATGACATTCCCTTTTTGTACTCGAAAGGGCAACCCCAGCACCCTGCCAGTGCCAAGGTTACTCCTCCCAAATCATCCTCTGGGAATGTGTCTGGGAGAGGGGGAACAGGCTGGGCAGGAGGGGAGAGCAGTGCCAAACCCTGCAGATCACCTTCCACAGGTAAAACACATTTGAAATATCCCAGTCTCTCACTGGTGACATTAAACTCCCTCTGGAAAACATCCTTTGCAAGCACTCTGGAGAAAATCTTTCTGGAAATTCAGATTTATCAGCTGCTACTTTGCCCTAGATAGAATTCTGCTAGAATTTCATTTCTATCACATGTCACATTTTTAAATGTAACATTTAAGCTAATTAAGGGGGAAAAATTAGAAATTGAAAACCATTTCAAGGTTTTCTAGAGACGTTGAAATACCTAATTTTAAAATAACCCTGAATTTTATGGTAGTCCTTTCAGGGGGAAAAAATAGACTTTCCTTTTTGCAATATTACCAGTGAAACATTTCTTTTATAGAAGTGGTTAAAAAAAAGGAAATAATGGGATAAACAGAATTTATTTTTTTTTTTATTCTTGGGTGCTTTCAAACAGAAAGAGATGATGAGAATATTAACTAGAGGGAGCTTGAATAAAATTAACAAAAATGAACTAAAAATAAGGAAGAGCATTTTGATTCCAAATGGAGAAAGAAGAAAGAACATGCACCTGCAGTAGCTCCAGTGGCCTGCAGCTTTACAGAGCACAACATAAATTACTGAGTAAAATCTATGAAGCTGTCACAAGACTGGTTTCTGAAGCAGCTGCCACTAAAACTCAGCTAGAGTTACTAGAGAAGGGAAGGAAAATTAGAAAAGTCAATATGGTGTTCCCTTAAAATAAAGATTTCTTGCAAAAAAAATAAATAGAAAAAAATTAAATGTCACCAGACTGGGAAACATAAGAAAGACTTTATTTATAGAGGTTATTTAGGAACAATAAATAGAAAGACAAACAGAAAGCCAGCTAAAAGCTCAAGAGAGGAAAGAAACAAAAATCATGTGCTACTGGTAGAGTTTTGAAATTTTTGTAATGCCTAATTAATCAGTGACTTCTTAAGCCCATGGAAAAGTAAAAATCTTAGTGGCAAAAAGCCCATGAGAATTTCTATGCTACAGAATGGCACAGAACATATTGAAAATACACAGGGCTTTGGACAGACATCTGCAATAAAATCCATGGAAGGGCCCTGCAGGTGCCATGACCTACATTCATCAGAAATCTGGTACATTAAAAGGAAAAATTATTTTCTGAATAGATTTTTTCCAGGGAGACAGAAGCCACTCTGAAGCCACTTCATGTTATACTCCTGGAGTGTTTAGACCCAGGAGAGACCCCAGGGATAAGAGAAATTACAGCTCTAGTCCTTAAAGTCTCTGAATATTCAATAATCAGAGTATCTGACTTCTTAGAAATAAGAGTTGCCTGACCCTGTATCTCCACACAAGAGTGAAATGTCAGTAACTTCTGTGTTTGGAATCTGGCACACAATTTTTAATGTTTCCTTGCCACCTTTTACAAATGACCACTGGTTCTCTACCATTGTTCCGAGATGCTGCAGAGGCCCTGTGGAAAAGAAAGTTTAGGAATGACTAAAGAATGAGTCTTTTTGAAGTGGTTTGCAGACTACCTCTAGAACATTAGAGTGCTGAAAATAGTTCCTTATCTGCCCTGCAGTTCACAGGGCCGGATGAGATGAACTCTTTGTAATAAAAGGCAGGAGAACCCCTAAGGATATTGGTTTGCTGGGAAATAACGATAGAGAAGAAAGAAGCTGTTAGAGTGAAAGATGGTGAGCTTGAAAGGGGAGAAATGAAAGAAAAAAGAATGAAATATTTTCAGAAACTGACATGAGTGCCAAGAAGGGGAAAAGAAGGAAAGAAAACTGAAAGCTACTGAGTGACCTTTACTTTTAGCATGGAAAATAAATGTTTCCTTTTATAGTTTCTTGTTAAAATAAGACCAGTAAGGGATCATGAATCTTTATACAATTTTATGGTTTCCTTTTCAGTGAACCATTTCAGTTTTACACACAATTTTATAATGTAACTGCATAAGGAACTGAGCTTACCTTTACAATGCCATGATGACAGCCTGTGAAGCTGCAACTATATACATGCACACATTCTTCTGAGAAAAAAAAAAGAATCTGCAACACTTTTTTTTTTAATTCACAAGAAAAAACTCTGCTTTGAAATTGAACTGAAATGATATTTCCTAACAGATTAATAATTAAATCAAAACAGAAAACAGAATACCCCCCACAACCATACATGCACACAGCTGTAATCACTATTTTTGAGCAGACACTGTGCCTTTGATCTTTCCTGGCCCTCCTCCATCTTCTAGACAGTGCAATCCCAAAGGAATCACTGTACCCGACACTTCTCCATCCCTCCCTGGCCCGTCTGCCTCTGCAGCAGCCTCATACAGAAAACACAGCAACACCCTGCTGAAAGTGAGCGAGTCAATACCCACTGACTCAGTATCTGACTTCTTCTCCCCCTGGAGAAAGACCCCTGGCTTCCCAGAAGTCCCTAAGGGCAGCTGGAAAAGAGGGTGAACACAGCACAAGAGCTCTGTCCTGGCAGCTGTGCATCAGGGGCTGCATCTGTGTGCAGGGCCTTAGGAGGCTGATAGGACCTGGAGCCCATGAAACCCTTCCTTTATGGAAAACCTTCCCTGGCACTTTCTGAGTAAACAGGAACAATTCAGGGTAAAGCCCCTAGACAATAATTTCCAGAATATCTGGAGATTTTTCTGGTTTCCATGGATTTTACAGGTGCCAAGGCCCAAACTCCCACACTAGCCCACCAGAAGAGGAGCTTTGAGCTGGCCTTGACTCTGGTCCTCCATGGCATGCAGGTCCCAGCTCTGACACCAAGGCCTGTTTAGTTCCTGCCCTGAAAGCCCTGCCTCTGGCTTCTGGAGATGGCAGGTTTCTGCCACCTGCTCTGCAGTGAATGAGATGGCTCAGGTGCCCCTCAGAACTGATTTGGTGTTTAATCTCTGCTGCATTGTGGCAATTTTCATGTCTGTGTTGGCTTCTGCACTAATCTGATATTCCTCTGCAGGCAATGAGACACAGAGAGGGAGGGGTCATCTTCTGTCTTTATTTATGATTTCAACTATTTTGGTCTGTATCACATTTTTAGGGGTTTTTGTGAGTCTCCATGATGCATACTTTGTCTTCTTTTAAACTGTATTTTCTCCACTCAGGTTATGAATAACCAGACAAATTTATGTCTGGCTTCAAGATCAGACCCATCAGGTAATTAAATCCTGGTATTTCCTCAGTTCAGAATATCAAAATATCAAATATCAAATAAATAAATAAATAAATAGATAGATAGATAAACAAAGCCAAGTTTTTCTTGTAGCAATTGGATTCATCTCATGCCCCTCATTCAGTACTTGCCATTAGACTAGAACAGGAAAGGAATGGAAGTGCACAGGTCACCTTCCTTCCCCTCCCCATGGCCAGAGAGAAAATCCCTGCCCACCTCCCTCATAGAGGAAAGGCTGAGCTGATCCAGGTGGCATGGGATGAACATGCCATGGGTGGGTTGGGATGAACAAGCAGGGCCACAGGGTGGGTTTGCTCTGCCCAGAATGAGGAATCTCCCCTCTAAAATATCAGTAAAAGCAATGAGTGCATTTTAAAGCTGTCTCTGGAACTTCTTTATCCCTTCAATTCTATCAAACATGTTCAACCCGCATCAGGCTGTAATCTTAAGTTTTGAACTCTGATTTTGCCAGGAACTCAGGACAGAGAAAAAAACCCTAATTAGAGAAATTTCAGTCCCCTGAAGTCAATGGCACACAATGGGGATCCACACAATACACCAGAGATTATTACATCTTTTGTTCTCCCTTCACGTCACATGAAATAGAGCTTTATCAATGAAGTCATCCTAGCCATAACTTCTACTAAATACATGGTACATAGCCACTAAAAGGAGAATTAAAACACTTTTATTGATAGATACAAGGCCCCTCACACAATGTATTTCTGGACACATTATTATAAGTGGCAGCAGCAGTCTATTATTCTGCTTTTTGATATACTGGTATTCAGGGCTGGCCTTAAAAATGGATGCATTGCCTTATAAATTAGACAGCATATTGAAGCATGCTCGTGACATGCTGCCAGATTTATAGCCTGTTGATGGCTGTCCCCTAAATTAGATCCCCTCTTCTGCCTGATGGTAGAGGCTCAGCAAAAAAAGGAAGGATGGACACAGCAAAAGCTGACAGGAGACATTAGGACAGAGGAAACACAAACACAGGTGAAAGGCAAGAAGTTAGAAGCAAACCCAGCTGCCTCTGTTGTGCTTCCTGTCAAGTTTTGTGAGAGAAAGGACATTGTGGGAAGGGATCCATCCTGACTCGTGTTCCATCAGATGTGTTTGCTGTCAGCACAGGCCCTCCACAGAGCTGCTCACCCTTTCCACTTATGCAAAGCCTCAGCAGCTGCCACATCCATGTCCTGCTGGAAGGAGAGGGAGAAGTAAAGCACGGCAGAGACCTGAAACAGCAAAGCAGCTAAGGAGAAAAGCCTCAGGCTGACTTTTTCCCATCCCTGCTGCTCTGGGTGAGAGAGGCTCTGCTCTCTGACCCCACACTGGTATAAATCAGCACCATCTCCATGGCACCGATAGAGTTGTATCACTGCAGGGACACAGATAAGTCCTCTGGTGTTTCCACTTCAGGATATATTTCCCATTATGGTTTCTAAATGTATGGAGAGGCAAGGGGATACATATGCACACACATCAGCATGGACCATTACTCTGCATTTAGGCACTTTGAGGGCTTGTTCCTCCCCCTGAAAATTAAAAAAAAACAAAATTAAATTAAATAAAGAAGAATAGAATAGAATAGACTAGAATAGAATAGAAAAGAATAGAATAGAATAATAGAATAGAATAAAATAAAATAAAATAGAATAAAATAAAATAAAATAAAATAAAATGAGTTTGCAACTCCTGCAGCAAGTAGTGCTGCATGTGGTTACTTTTAATGAAAATGTCAAGTACCAGTTCTGCCCAAAAGTGATCTGAACTAAAAACCTCTTTTCTGAGTCAAGCTGAGCGGGACTGAAGGTGTGCACTTCTTCCATCACAAATTATTGCCTGAAATCAGCAAGATAAAGTAGATACCTGATGTGCACACTTCTGTCTCCCAGAGATGGAGTAAAAAAATGAAAAATTTTGCTGCATTTCATTGTCAACCTGAAAAAAACACAGCAAACCCCTGGAAACCACTGAAAACAGGTATTGCTCTCCACTTGTCAGCCCTGCCCTGGTGAGTGGCCCATGAGGTCAATAATAAACCTCTGGTGTTTGCTGCTGCTGCAGCTCTAATCCATCTGCTCAGTCCTTGAAATGACTCCCATTTTTCCAGGCTCCAGAGGTGAATTTTTCCTTATCTAGCTGATGGTTGTTCCCCCCATCATCCCAATAATCCCCTACAGTTCTTGAGTTCTTCTCAGTTACCCTCAACTGCTAATTGCAACATCTGAATGAACCCTAATTTTTGCTGGAAGAGTTCAAATGGCTTCAATAGTTTGTTCAAAAGAGACTATAAATTTATAATTCCTTTACCAAGCATATCCTAGTAGATCTGTACTTTGCTTTATCAAAAAAATCAAAACAAATAAAAAACAAGGCAGGTGGAGGGTTTCAACCTTCTAAAGACACATTGAGGGTTAAAAGTTTTTTACCTCCGTGGAAAGACAAACCTGGTCTGGGTAAATTGCAAATTAGCAGGAGTCTTAAACCCTGAAATCAAAAATGCACCTCCACTTTCAGAGTAACAGATTGGTGTAGGGCCAGAAGGGTCAGCTGAGCAGATTTTGATATTTTATAAGGCATTATCAGCAAACTACTCCAAACAAAAGCAGGTCTTGCCCATATCCTGGGAGGATGAAGAGAGCCCCCCTAGCAGAGCTCACATTCTTGATTCAGAATGAGAAACATTATCTACAACAAACACAGGATAGCAACACAGTTAAATTCAGTGACCACAAGATACCTATTACATAGGATCAGAGAATATTTTAGGTTGGAATGGACCTCTAAGATCATCAAGTCTCACCCTAAACTTAATAATTCCAAGTTCACCACCATGCCATGTCTGCAAGCACAGCATCTACTACTTTTTAAATACCTCCAGTGATGTTTTCCTGACAGGGCAGCCTGTTCAAGTGTTTGACAGCTCTTTTGGTGAGGAAATTTTAACCTAATATCCCATCCTAACCTCCCCTAGTGCAGCTTGAGGATGTTTCCTCTCATCCTGGCACTTGTTACCTAAGACAGGAGTCTGATCCTCAGCTCACTAAAACCTCCTCTCAAAGGAGAGTCTCCCTTGAACCTCCTTTTCTCCAGGCTAAACAACTCCAACTCACTCAGCTGCTCCTGATACAGCTCATTCCAGCACCTCTGTCTTGTCTGTCTTGTCTGTCTTGTTCTGAGATGCCACAAAATCAAAATTATCTCTGAGCAACAGAAATATATAAATATATATATTTTTATTATTATTAATTTTTTTAACCATCATCTGTGCTGCTGCACATCTGTGAAGCTCCATTGTGACAGATGCAAAATATTTGTGTGTTTTTTATGAGTGAAGGGCAGGGGATTGTCACCTTCAAAGCCCATGGTGGTAAAAGAATGTTTAAACACAGCGACATGAAAGGGAGGATTGATCATTACATTTATGGACTCACCAGTGGGTCCATCATTCACCCAAAAAAGTGTCACTGGTGTCACTGCTTGCAGGCTCGAGGAGCTAATTGATGCAGCTGCAGCTGAGCTCAGTATTTTTCCTGGCAAAAGAACCCGAGGTGGTGTTGAATTAGAATCCAAAGGAGTTGCAGGTGGTCTGAGGAGAGATGCAGCAGGAGACCAGGTTCACTCCACGAGCACAAAGCAGTCAGAATGGAGAGACACCGTGGGTTTGGGGTATTTGTGAGGATGGGCAAAATCTGGGAAGCCTCCAGCAGCTCCTGGCCTGGAGGATCAGGAGGTGAACAAGCTGGAATACCAGCACTGCAACTTAGTGACCTCTCATTTAAAGACATAATCCACTCTTTATCCACAGCCTGAACCAGAAGCTTCAGGTTTGCATTCACCTTTTCATTAAATTTGCTTCCAACTCCTCTCCCTTCTGCCATCCTGTGTTCATTTTTCCCTTTAAGAGCATTTGGGGAAGTAAAAAGTTCATATACTAAAGTGACCCCAGTAATTTTCTGTATATGTATGGGTCACTTAGTTCAGGAGTTTCTTCTCCCAAATGCTTTATTTTGCATTGCCCAGTAGAGAAATTTACTTAATCTCAATATATGAAAGTAATTGTTCTTGTAACTGAAAATTTGGACACTTCAGTTTTCATCCTGTTTTGCAAACCTCACATTAATATAAAGGACAATTTCTTAGAACAGAACACTCTGGCGCCCTATTAAATTTTTCCCTCTTGTAAAACAATAATTTATTTATAATCTTTGTACATTCATACATGCTGTTAGGATCTCTCTTCTCGTTTGGTGACTGTTTTCATGACAATCTCTGAATATTAAACCACCAGAAAATGAGGCACCTGCCTGTCTTTCGGTCTTACCAAGGCACTAATATTAGGAATAAAAATTTTAGGTATCCTCCTAGAACACCAAAACATCAGAGCAGGATCTGTTTTCCTTTTCTTGTGTCTTTTCCTAGTGCTCAGTATGAACTCTGCAGGAGTGGAGTCACTAAAAATATATATATATTATTCTTAAAAACAATTTTTTTTTTAGATTTAGAAGCAAAGCACATCATTAATGTTGTATTGTGCTGTGAGTTACTACAACTACTTTACATCAGCTACAGAGAACTTGATCATCATTACAAAGAGCTGAGTAGAAACTCTTGTAAAGAACTCTGTGCCTAAAGGCTCAGCATCATCTTCCTAAGTCTGAAAACACCTAAAAAGGAACATAACTCTATTTTCAAGTAAATTTTAATTCTCCAAGAGCAAGCTGGGGAACTGCTTTTTGTGGATCTGTTTATGTTAAATGCATTATATGTACACTGGTAATTCTCAACATATTTTTACTGCACTGAAAAACAATGGCACCTTGTAAACTGCCCTGCTTGTAGTAGAAAGACCATAAAGCCTTTCAGATAAAGAACTTTTTCTGTTTTTTTTTTTTTTTTAACTTAATACCACACAAAAAAATGCATTCAATAGTTGAGCTTAGCAATGCTGCAGGAGGACATGTTATGAGGCATTTTTTGCTCACAAGACACTAAAACTACACACAGGAAATATTTATATATAGCAAAGGGAGGAATGTGCAAATTTATCAAATGTTTATTATTTTGAATGTATTTTTGCAATCATAAATCACTCCTCACCTAAGAAATTGAGTTTCAAGCTCTAATTTTCCTTAACTAAAGCACTACCTATGGTAGAGGAAACAAAAACCTTATAGCAACCACACAAAAACTTATTATACTTGATTTACACTTCTTTCCCCCATCAAAATAATCTTCCTGCTCATACCATTTGATCAGTTAGTGTAGGAATCAATATTAGATCCAAATGTGTGAAACTTGGGGATATTTATATATAAATTTATAAAGCAGCAATATTATATCATGGGTTGAAAAGAATAAGAGCACAGGTAGACGTTTCATGGCCAGCTTGACATCTATTTTTTCATGAATCTTTGAAATTCACTCCAGTTCTTATTTATCAAATCTGTTCTCTGAAAAAAGAAATAGACCTTAATAGAGTGAGGTAATAGACTTTACCATGCAATAAACATGTCTTGGGAGACAGAGGTAAAATAAAGGAAAAAAAAATTATTGATAAGTTTCAAAAAAACTCATTTTTAGTATTTCTGTCTCTGCTTCCCAGAGGCCACAATGAATCACATCCAGTTGTGTTTCTTAAATTTCTACAGAACCAATGTATATTTATCATCATAAGTAAGAAGATAAAATTTAGGGATCAGTTTGTTACAAAGTTTCTGAATTACTCCAAAGTCACAATTCCCAGTTTTATGTTTTTTACATGTAGCACTTATTCCTGAAATACTGTTTTTTAAAGAAATAGTAAAGGTCAACTTTGGCACATTCTTGGATACCTTTTCCACATTCAGCTGATGCACAAAGAACATTTCTGTAGCAAATCCTTGAAAAAGGAGCAATAAAAATGCATTACAGTTCAAACTGAGATTTATAAGTGGATAAATAATAATCAACTTTTAAAAGGAAAAAAGGAATAACTGAAACACTACAAACCTCACATGAACAGAGTTTATAAATTTAAGAATTATACATGAGGCAAATAAAAGTACCTATAAATTCTCCATACATTAAGGAGTGTTTACATTAAGGAGGGGATTCCTGGTAAGACACCCATGCAAATACAAGGAATGAAGCAGGCACTGGAGAGGTCAAGGCCAGAACTGATTCCTGGAAAAACTCACAACTATTAAAAATTCTGTATTTAGCTTAGAAAAATAAAGCCCCACCCGGACAATGTCCAGGGAGTGCTTTTTGCATACTTGTCATGCAAATTGAGGTAGCTAAACTAAATTCAAGCCTGTGAAACCTTATCATCACCTAAATAACTTTTGCACAAAGTAGCAGAGGGGTTTTTTTATCTACCATCCCTTCCCAAGTGATAGAGGAAAACTTCTGTGCAGCCATAAGACAGTGCCTATATGTTTGAGATGCTCCAGAAATCCAACACTCACTGGTGTCATTATTCACAGGGAGAGAGGGGACCTTGGTGACAACACACTTGACAACTGGCTGACTTGTTAAATGCAATAAAATTATTTGGAAGAGAGAGGCCTGATGTTTTTATTAAGCTGGTTCATACAAAACCCTTAGTGCAGCAGAGCTTTGAGAATCACATTTTTTTTTTTTGCCAAACCATGACATTCTTGAGCGTGGAAACATTGAAATATTGAACAAGGAAAGAGTATCTGTTCTTGAATTAAAGCATTTATGAGTATGAATATGTATGTGTTTGCATGTATATACATACACGTGTTCTGCATGTGCAGACAAATATACTGAATTATTTTCACATGGAGCTGCCAGCTGCAGCTCCAAAATCCTGAATCTCAACTCAAGACTCAGTTGTGTTCCTGTCACAGAAATCAAGTGAAATCCCCAGAAAGAGGCCATCTCCTCTCTAGTTCACACAGGAGGTCCCAAACACTCCCTTAGCTGCTCACATGGAAACAGAAGTATTAAAAAACCTTGAAAGTAAGATCTTAAAAATAAAATTAAAAAAATTTTAAATAAATGAATTGGAGATACCAAAAATGAAGAAAAGAGTAAATTAGTAACTTTTATAATTTCTAATTGAGTCAATGCCATTAATTCTAACAGAATTGAAATGGGACTGTGATAATGGGTTTTGATGGAGAATCAAATGCACCTACTGAAATCCTTGCTTCACTTTGCACAAATTATGTTGAGGGTTTTTTTCCGTACTCTTCATGTGTTAAACTTTTGTAGTTTAATGGCAAAATACTCCAAATTACAGAACTTCCACTGGAAGCTGCTTTTCCAACATGTCCTGTGCATCCCAGATAAAGTTCTAAGCTCCAAAACCCCAGCACTAATGAATTTTTCCCCTTGATTATTTGAATTACTGTTTGGAGGTTCCAGATCTTGGAATGATTCCACCTTTGGTGAGTTTGATATAAGGGAGGAAATATGAAACATCTGCTCTTCCAAAGCCACAACAGCCACATGGAATATTTTGCTAACACGCTCTGTGTTTTTAGGTGGACTTTGCACTAAGTGTATTGAGGATAGACCAGCCAATCCCAGCCTTTCCCATCTTCACCTCCTAGATAAAACTGAGAATTCCATGAGTCTGTAGATTTCCCTTTCACAGATTTAACTCAGGTTTCAGACCACTGGAATTTTGTCAAGAGAAAAAGTGCAAGTTCCTCAAACTGTACCTGATTCTACTGACACCGGTTGAACCCCTAAATGTATTTATGGATCTTCCTGGACCTTGTTCTGGTCATTTTTACAAGCTTCAAACTGAAAGACAAAGTCTACTTGCCAGGAAAGTCTGTTCTTACCATCACATAATTTTTTTCCATCTATTTTATAGCCATATAACCCCAAAAAAATCCCACCTAAATATCTAAATATCTATTTTAAATATCTAAAATTAGGATTCTGTGTTCCAATGCTGGTATTTTTAGTATTTGAACCAATCAGTTCTCAAAAGTGGCTTAGTGAACACTGGCATGGAAATTTTGAGAATTCAGAGACTTAAGTTTTTTTTCTTTAAATATTGGAATTCTGAGTCAGACAGCATTCCCCAGGCTGCACCAAGATCTCCTCCCTTCTTGCTGAGCTATGTAATGATATGAGAAGCCTGATGCAGAGAGGAAGCTGAATTCATGAAGTACCAAAATACATATTTCATCATGCACTAAAAATTTTACATGTTTTTGGACACAAGCCCTACCATGTTAGGCAAAATATTTAACTTTTCTCATGGGAAAAGCAAATCTCTCTCTTCTCTCCCAAAACTGATTCGTTTCATTTTTTAAAAAAAGGAAGTGTTAGCCAATATCACTCTTAAAGATAAAAATGGTTGAAAGTGTTTTTTGCCATTTGCCATATGAATGGTGTTTAATTTTAAGCTCTTCTTTCATTTAAGCTTGAGAGTTTGCACCCTTCAGATTCCATGTCCAAATCTGTTACAAAAAGCTAACCAGAGGAACAGGACCTTATAGTTAAACTCTAATTCCTCACCACTGGTTGCTACTCAACTCTCCTTAATAATGTCTTCATTAAAATAAATGTCTAATTAAAAAAAAAAAAAAAAGGTGGAGGGAAAGCTCTTGTTTTTCTGTTCTGTTTTCATTGAGTTAAGATCCATGTAAAAGTAATTTTAAAATAAAATTAAGTTAAAAAAGAAATAAAGACTAATTTGGGAAGTCTGCAGACACCAATATTAAATCTTCTCTTCATTAAAGTCAGTAGATCCTCTAAGGAATTTTTAAATTATATCTAGCATAGGTTGTTTGATAAAATAACACAAGAAGCTCACCTTAACCACAAAAAGAAAATCAAGCTGACCACTCTCACTGCTCACAGCAAGCTGGAACATGCTGAGAAACTCACTTCTCTAAAAATGAGCCCGCAGGAATTTTCATGTCTGCAAAGATGCATTGTTAAAAACTACATCTGGAGAAAACCTACATCCTTGGAGGCATCTGAGCTACCTCTTGTTGTGTTACTTCTCTCCTAAGTACTGGCTGCAAAATATTTCATATGCAGACAGAAAATAAAATAAAATAAAATAAGAGCTGTGTCGAATTTAATATTAAGGAACAAGTTTATAATAATTATATTCTTCATAAAAGTTGGTATGCCTATTTTAACTGACTTTTCTCTGTTTTTCAATATTTTCTTGCTTCTGCCTACATCTGCAACAAATTTGGCACATAATGTTCACAGCTTTGTATAAGGCTCGGGTGCCTTGTATTCGCACTGATGGAGTATATGATTGTGTACAGATGCTTGTTTTCCTCATCCAACTAATTTTTCCTTTCCTATCCAGACTACTTCTGGCAGTGTTTAAAGTAGAAGAGGGGCTGAGAGGTAAAGCAAACTAAAGAGGGTTGGGTCTTGGGAAGAATTATATGGAGTGAATGAGAAATAAACATTTGCAAAGGCAGCAATTTGCTGTTCAAAAAGAAACTAAAACTGCCCAGTCCTATTTACACACCCAGGGAAAGTCTGTAGGATTCAGTCACCTGAGCAGCTGACACAGCTTGGATTTCACCACGTCCTAGTGCAGGGAATTTCATCTCCTGTTGTTAATAAATAATTTTAATTTTGACTGCACATTTATTTTGTTGATGGGATAAAGAATTTATGAAATTCAGATGAGCACGTACAGCTGGACAGAGCACCAGTCACACCAGCTGCTGGATGAGTTTGGGGCAGGAAGCAGCCAAAATCCTCACCCTGGCAGCATCCCTCTGTCACACCTCTGTGTCACACGATAACTTGTGGAAATGCTGAAAGAATGAATAATGTTATGAGTTTGGATTTAATGCCAGAGAACTTATGCTAGCAGGCAATTTTGGAGAGCAGGGTGCTGAGAGCTGTGTTGTGTTTTCAGCACTGCAACAACTTGTCTCAGTCCTCCACAAAAGAGGCACAAATTTTTCCACTCATCACTTTGGTTAGAACAAGGTCCTGAACAGAGAAAATGTGAAATCCCAGAACTGCAATTCTGTTTCTGGGTCCTACCCAATCTGGAGGTTTAGATTAATCATTCAAGCTCAAATTTCCACAGCCTCACTGTTCTGGGGTGCCCTGAATTTAATGGATTAGATCATGTAAAGATTGCCAGAACTTCAGAAGTTCCTGATGCTCTTAAAACTACAGACTTAACTAAACACAGTCCAAAACAAAACCCGAGTGGGTGAACACCAGACAAACCCCACTAATCAGGCTTTTGCAACACCGTCTGGATATTTCCCATCTGCAAAATTGACAGCAAAACCCTATCCCAAGGCAAGATTACCATCAGATATTTACTCAGACTGTGGATGAAGGAGACTGTCTTCAAATTTTTATGAAATTAGTTGTCCCAAGAAGAAAGGGGATTACACTGTGAGATGCCCAGCTTGCTATTTCATAAACCTCCTTGCTTTCAGAATAATTTTCCTTCTTGCATTCTCAATTTAGCTCTGTTCAGCTTTCATGGAAAGCTGCTACCTTAGAGCATGGAAGAAATTATCAGCGCTATATTTTTATTACCTTTTTTTTTCATGTGCACAAACTACACATCTGGCTGAAGCTTTCATTTTGGTCTCAACTGCTTCCTGTAAAGAGAACAAAATTTTTATTCAGGCCAGAACTTGTCCAGCAGAGTTCAAACTCCAAAAAACAATTCTAGCCAAGGTCAAGGAATACAAAGTGAGTCTATGAAGGCAGGTTGCAAGGAAGTCAGTAGATCTGAAGGTGATGGATGACATCTATAGGTACCTGTCCTCTGGTTACTCTTGGAAGAATAAGTTTATATCACAGTTGTCAAAGATGAAGCCTTAGTTTAAGGAGTTCATGCTAATCAGGCTGTGACTGACATTCTCCTTGGGTCTCCTTCCAGAAAAACTCCGCATGAATCCGAGGCACCGAGGAATCTCAAATGAGGAGAAATTTGTTTGGCGATTTTCACTGACATTTGTTCTATAACAGCTAATTTTGTGCTGATCATTTTACACTAGCAGGTCACCCCTTTGCCACAGGCCTGCTTAGACTCTTCCACTGTTTTCACAGAGAATCAGACACTCAAAGGAGCTCACAGATCTCCTTGGGAGCTATCAGCTCTCTGTGGTGCCGTCTCCTGAAACACCAGATCCCTGCTGATCTTTCCTCCTCAGTCTTTTCCTGAAATCTGGATTGGCTCTGCAGGTGGGCATGGGTTGAATCTGGAGTCTTGTGGTGCATGGAGCACAGAAACTGTCCTCACATCTTCCTTGTCCTACAAATATGAACAGGTTTAGCTGCCTTGGGGTCCTTCCCAGCTTTTGGAATCATGTAGTGCTTTTCCTAGACTGAATATTCCTATTGACTCTGTTTCTGCAGCTCCTAGATGTTGCTAGGAAGCCATGAGTTCAGCTTATTGTGCTGCCCTGATTTAATCCAGATAATATTTCTACTCGCTTATGAGTTGGAATTACTTAAAGTTTTGTTTTCAGAGAGGGTGGTTTGTGGTTTTTTTTTTCTTCTTGTTTTAAATATGGGTTTGGTCATCAAAAAACCCCCACACTCTCACTGAATGAAATTACTTTTGATTTAGGAAGAAGTGAACACACACAAGAAAAGACACACATCTGGAAATGCAGGAAATGCAATTCAAGGGCTCTGAGTAGGTGGTTCAAGTTACTTTTCCCAGGTAATTATTCTCTTGCTCCCCTTCTACTCACAGACATTTGCTAACTGCAGCTTCAACGTCAAGCACTTCATACACTTAGAAGAGAAACAGAAGTCTTTTCAGCCTGCAAATAACCATGCAAACCTTCAATTTGCTATGTATGCTAAGAAGGGATCTCTGCTTTCATTACAAAGGAAGGCAACTTCTACTTTGTTTGCCTGAAAACAAATTTATGTCTTCTGGTGCTATGAGTTACAGAGCCAAATTTGGGCAATCTGTCTCCTCAGACTTTTCAATCTGCCAACTTTTCACAGCATTTTCATTGCCTTTGAATTTCTCCATCCTTAAGAAATTTACCTAATCCATTACAAATTTCAGTTAGAAGAGCTGTGCTACACTGCAGAGAGAGTGGGTACCTTTGGCAATTTGCAGTGTAAATTGCCATTTTTCAGTAAATGCAAGTCCATTTTTGTACCAGTGAAAATATCTGCTTTCAGATTTTCAGCCTCTGTATTTCCTGAAATACTGTGGATTAGCGGTATCTCACCCTACAGAGCTCCCAACTCCCAAGGAATGCATCAGGAAGAGTCATATTTGCCTTAAACTTGAGTTAAATATTTCAGTTCACTCTTAAAAATGTCAAGTAATTAGAAAGTGGTCCCAGAAATCAACCTGCATTTGAAAATAATTCAACAGTTGAGGTGTGGCAGAGGCAAAATTTTGTACCGTGGTGCTTTTCTTTGCATTGTGTCTTCAACCCTGAGCCTCAAACATATCCTAGAGCTGGATTGTGTGGATCTTAGTCCAGACCCCTGCAAAGGGAGCTCATCCTTGTTGAGGATGCCTTTCCAGCTTGGTTATAGTCACAATTCTTAAGATACGGTGATAACCCAGAGGTGAATTTTTGCCTTTCCTGATTCATCTTGCCCCAAGCACCAACAGAAAATGGAGTCCCTCCATCCCATTGTGCTTCCCCCACAAATGTATCCCTAAATCTTCTCTTACAGCCTTCCCTTCCCAAAGGCAGGGATCCCTTTCCCCTTTTCAGTAGCCTGGGGATGGATAGAACTCTCTGCCATTTCTTTGCCATTGGCAGGGAGTTGGCTCAGAAATCAGGCTGGAATTTGGCATTGCTCCCCTTTCCCCTCTGGGACCCAGCTGAATTGAGCTCCCGTGCTTCTGCAGGGAAGAGGGAAATCAAGAAGGGATTTTCTCTCAGTGCCCCAGATAAACATCAGACAGGGACTCCCAGTCTCAGCATCTGGCCTTTCAAAAAGGAGCCAGCCATAAGGTCAAAAAAACCTAAATAATCCCTCTCAGCAGTGCCTTCCCTGAGTGGCAGCCACGCTCACAAGTTTCACAAGCAAAGAGACAGGATGAGAATCTGCCACAGTCTCAAATCCACATGTATCCTGAAACCCCAGTTTCTCATCTTTTGTTCTGAATTTGAACTCTTTTCAATCACAACAAACAATGTGATCCTAAATAATTCACAAGCAAGAACGAAGCTGCTTGAAAGTAACAACATACCTGCAGTTTCTTTCACACCTTGTCTCAAAACCATCATCTCTATTAGCAATAGTTGTATTTCATGAGTATTTCTGGTTTTTTGTGGTTTTCTGAAGTTATCATTAATTAAAATTCAATGTGTAACCAATGGTGAATATAAACACGCAGGATTCTTGGGATGTCATGGGAATGGGTTTTCTCTAAGCAATTTTTTTTTAGGAGCTCACAGAACCCCAACAGCTCAACATCTGCTGGTCCTGCAACTCCACAAGGGAAGTACCAACCTTATGCCAACAAAAACATCACTGCTGAATCAAATAGCTGGTTTAATCCACTCCAAGAAACAGCAGATCTGTGCATCGAAAACTATTTTCTCAGTGTAAACAGGAGATCCTCAATACATTTCATGTATATTATACTCACCAAAATATCCATAGGCAGGTCAATTTTTAACTCAAAACTTCCTAAAAGGTTTCAGGAAACTGGAGAAGACTGTGATTGGTATTTGTTTTAGCATTCATAAGTGCCAGAACACACTTAATCTTCATTCCTATTATCTGGGAAATATCTTTGCAGATCCAGCCTGGATCTATGCATTGGAAGCTTTATATTGAAAATCCTGCCTGTATTTCTTGCTTTTTTAACACTGACCTCTGATTGTATATAAATGCAAGCATTAAAAAAAGAATAAAAATTAATAATTATGAAAAATACACGGAGAAGGGTAATAACCTTTTAAAAAATTATTGAATTTGAATTACCTTTCTCAAAATCAAATCTTATTGAATGTCTGCAAAAATAGCTGTGTTTAAAGCTGACTGTGCTAGCTGAGATATTGCTGAATGCAGAGCTATTTTACTGAAGACTCAATTTGATCCAATTCATGATCACACAGGGGCCAACACTTGAACCCCACTCACTTCACAGGGACTAGAACTTAACTTTGTTAAAATGTCCATGTGATCCCTTAAACTTTTTAAACAAATATTTTTCCAGAAATTCCTTTTAGCATTCAGCAAGCAAGTGCTCCGAGACATGTAAAAGCAATTAACTAGAATTTTAAGACTGATTTTTTAATATATGGGTTGGGTTTTTTTATTTTACCTTTGTGGTGAAGGTAAGATGCCAGATTGATTTTATCTGTCTTTCAACTCTGCTCTCTGTGCATTTGCACATTTTTCTTTTGAATTTGCTAACTTCTGGTAAGGGGCTGCAAGTTTTCCCCACACGATGCAGCAGGAAATTTCTTTCCTGGCCAAAGGATACTCAGCCACTGCTGGTGGCACTTCAGAATCTGCTGTTCAGCCTGTGCATCTCCACAGGCAAGGAGTGACTGATGTCACCCTGGGAGAGCTGCACTTGCCACACAGCAGCTCCTTATCCCCACCGTGAGCTGCAATCAGCTCTGTCCCCGTCCCACCAGGTGTGTTTGCCCATCAACAACAAACTCGAGCTGGGCTTTTCCCAGCCCAGCCTTTCATTAGCTGTCCCGGCCTCCCTTGAATTCCAGCTGCACCAGCAGTGGCCATTAAAAACGCCACTCTGTGCTCCCTGGCTCTCTGCCAAGGATAACTCCTGCTTCCTACCCTCAGTGCAGATGATATTAAAGGTGCACTCTCTCATGACTCTCGTGAAAGCAATCCCTGCTGGAAACCCCCAGTTTCCTCAGAGCTGCCAACAACCCATAATGGGAGGCACGCTGAGAGAGGGAATACACAAAAACAAAAGGGCAGCCACTGCCAGCAATTAAAACAGCCCAGGCTGGGCATGGCTGGCAGGCCAAAATAAAGGCTGGCTGCCACCATGGTGGGGCCAGGCCTGGAAAGCGCCATCCCAGAGCATGGCGTGTTTCCCTCTGTGGTTTATCTTCTGAATGGAAACCACTGTGTCTCCATCTCTCATTTTAAGAATGGGAGAAAATTGCCTATTCCATGGCAGACCTACTGATCTAATTGCCATTTATAAGACAGCCAAGTGACAGTCACTGATGCAGCATTAAGACATCCTGAATGTATTCCTTCCCGTACCCAGCGAGCAAAGAACAACGGAAACAAAAAGTTCCAGCCAGATCATTTAATTTGCATCCCTGCTTATTGACATTTCCATAGCAACTTCATTAGGAAGTCATTCATTTTAATTCTCCTGCTTGTTTTGTTCATAAATTCCTGCTCAGTCCTCTTTTCAATGGTGGTAATTTACAGGAAAGGGGTTTTTTTTGGTACGAGTCAAAGAAGTCACTCAGAAACAGACTGACAAGGTCTGGGGATCTACATTTTTTGCTTAAAAAATGAAAATAAGGAATGTGTTTGGTTTACCTTGAGGGAGTATTATGCAGATCATGATTCATAAAGGCATTTAAGCACATGCTTCACTCCATCCAAGGTAGGGCTTTAACTCACTTGAATTTCACCTGAATAGGCCTCAACATGAGCCAAAAAACGTTCTTGAATCAGGGCCTTAAAACATCTGTCAATCATCACTTACTCTACAGGTCTATGAAGTATTAATGCACCGAGGCCAACACAATAAATAAATGAAGCCAATAATGTACAAACTGTTACGGGCAACTAAAGTAACTCAAAACATATGGGTTTCCTCATGATCATAAATTCACTCTTGGTTTTTGTGTGGTGTGTATACACCAAGGCCTTTCCTCTCTCCTGTTATTTGAGTATCTTGGTAATCATCCCACCTGAAAGTGTCACATAAAATCCATAGGCCTTTTTAAGCCCCTTGGGCTAAAGTCAACATTTGATCTTGGAAAGGAAACCTAAATCATCTTCTTTGGAAAATCTTTCACATGTATTTATAAATTATTTTTCTTTTTCATAGTTGTTCCAAAGAGCTAAAAGAGGTATAATGGAATCACTGAAAATTTCCTATGAAGAAGAATTCACAAGGACAGCCCTGCAGAGAAATAAACAGCAATGAAGCTAATGTAGTTTTTCTCTTTGAACTTCTCCTACAATCTAAGATGAAGAAACCCAAATTCTTTCCCCAAATGATTTAGCTGGGAACAGACCCAAACTAACAGATGGCAGAAGCCAACCTCATTACAGGACAAAACAGACAGAAGCAGAAGTCCAGTACGTGAAGGATAAGGAGAAAACAAAAATGAAGATATTGCAATGCCCCTGCCAACCGCCTATTGCATGCAGCCTGGAGATATATGTGCAGATATATATTTTATATATTAACCAGCAGACAACTGATTTTATAGCAAAGTCCTATAGTTTTAAGTCTGTCACATTTGAATAAAGGTTCTCAAACCATCTAAAAAGAAAAAGGAAATGTAAGACATTCATTAAAATTACACAGCATGAGGATTCAGGATATTTTGAGGATCATTGTTGCTCTTGAAATACACAATCAAGTAAAAAAATGTATTCAGGTGACTGCTCTAAATGCAGAGTTTTGTGCTTACCCACTTTTCCACACCTTGTGCTTTCTCAAGTAGAGCACTTAAACAGGATGAGTTCTTAACCTAAAGTACCACAAAACTGTAAATCAAAGCCTTCTGAAGAGTTGCAGTGAGATTTCTCCTGAATCAGAGAGAGCTTCAAATTGAAGGATCCAGATCCAAATCCAAACAAGCTATTCACACTAAATAAAATCTCTCTACTTATACACAACCGATTAATTCCTCTTTCTTTTAGGTGCTGCTCCTATGAGAAAATCTTGGGAAAAGAGATTTCTCCATCTCCTAAGATGCACAGCACATGTTGCTTTGTACTGAATGTGTGAACATGGCACTGCTGAGCTCTTTCAAAGAGCACATGCTAACACCTGAGGATTTCTTGGAGCACAGCTTAACAGCTGACACACAGAAAACTCAGAAATACCGTTCCAGCAGTGCTCCCCACCTCCTCCACTTTCTCTGAAATGCTACTGTTAAAAGATTGCTTTAATATCTCTGCTTTGATTTATTTACACTCTCCCATCCCTCATAACTGCCTTGTTATGATTCATTCTGGCTTCCCAACATTTCATCAGTCATATCAGCTCAGGGTGCAGCTGTATTTCAAGCAGAGATTTCCACAGAGGGCACCAAATTTCTCAGCACCAGAAGGCAGGATGTGTCCCACACGCACATTCCACTCCTGCTGCAAGCTCATCTGGAGCAGCAGGTTTGCTTCTCTAACAAAGATGAGGAGAAAACTAAAAATCCAGGCTGCCCTGGGACAAGGCCACTTGTTTTCTCCACTGTGAGAGTCTGACATTTATGTGATGTCAGTATAAACCGCGTGACATTATTCTGTGACACACCATGGCACGCGGCAAGAATTTATATCCTAGTCTGACATAATCTATGGCTTTGCTTTTAAGCTCGGAAAAATAGACACTGCTGATCCTTGTTTGGGAGTGATGCCTCTGGAGAAGGTATTTTCCTGCCTTGTATCACTTTTATCACTAATTATGACAGATGCTGTTCAAAGGGCAGCTTGCTTTCAGAAAAATCATCACAATTGTATCTCTGATACCATGCTTTGGTTATTATCAATGAATGAAAGCTGATCTTTCTGTGGAAATCATTACCCTGGAAGAACAAAGAGAAAACAAGAAGATGAATGATCAAATGAAAATTGAAAAGAGTTAATTTTGTCTCCAAGGTAGTGTAGGTGTCAGCGGTGCAAGTGAATATAGGCCTCCAAGAACAGCATTTTATGCAGTTTTTAGAACTTTCTGTTGCAAAATGGAACAAATTGCCAAAAAAACAATTAAAAATCCACTTAGAATAAATAAAACTTTAGCTGTTATGAAAATAAAACTTCCTTATGAAATTCTTAAGCCTTAATAAAGTAACATACCACAAAAAAAAGTAAGAAAAAAATTGAAGAAAAAAAGTACTATAGAAATATTAAAAAACCCTCAAGATTACTGATTTTAGCCATTCTCCTCCAGAAAAAAAGAGATCTATCTTAGCTAAATTTTCTGCAAAATGTTTTGCTTTTCACAAGATTTCATTTCATAGTAGAAGGCACTTCAAATAAAAAATTTTCAAGCACTGCTTGGAATTTATAGGGTTCGACAACCAGTATTTGTCTTGTACTTCAGGTTTCTGTGTCATCAAGAGCCACTGTGACACAGATGAGCAATAAAATAAACATTGTTACTTCAGAACTGATCTTGGTTTTATAAAGATTTACAGATTTTTCCTAATTTTCCAACAAATCCATCTTTCACAGAGAAGTCTGAAATGCTGAGACTTCTGAGCAGTGACAGCTGCTTTGAAAAATTCATTTTGTGATCCTTTAAATTTAAAGGCTAATAAAATACAGATTCTGGGGGAGGAAGAGCAGGCAGGGAGATTCTGCTCTCTCTCTTGGCATGGATTATTGCAATAAAAGTGTAGGGATGGGCCTCACGGAAGTGGGCAAGAGGAAAAGACAGGGCAGACAAACAACTGGGACAGTGTTGGGTCAAAATCCTTGAATGATAACCTGAAGGGACACAGTGGCATTTCCCTGTGAGCCTGGTGCAGGATGGTGCCCTGCTGATCAGGATGTTCATTAACTAATTACTTAACAAGTGTAAGAAAAATAATTAGTAAAGACTATAGGGGGAAAAAAAATAATGGATAGGGAAAGAAAAGCTGTAACAAATTCTTTTATGGTGATGATAATTCCCAACCAGAACAAATTGCCAAAAAATAGGAGCAAATTTTTTGATTGTTAGAAATTTTTCTATTTGAACTTGATAATTTTTTAGTTTGAAAATACTCTAATTCAAACAAAATTCATCTAAGTCATAAGATACTTGATTTGTGAAACAACCAAACCAAACAAGTAATAACACCTCCTTAATTAGCTAAATTTGTTTTTCTTTCTCCTTGGACCTGGAGTTGGAGAGCCAAGGCCCTGGCCCATGTGTTTTCCCCAAGAGCACACTGTACCAAAGATAAACGCCCCCCAAATTCAATAATGTTGGGAAGAAAAGCTGAGTATTTATTTTGATTTTTCTGGCTCCTGCTCATGTGTTCTCCACACTCAGGACTGGGAGGCAGTGCAGTCCACAGTACAGTGGTGAGGTGATCCTTTATGTCATCCTGAGTGACAAGAATTTCTGTTATCCAGGCTGGACCTTTTGATCTCACCACAGCTCTGTGTAAACCTCAGGACTTCCTTCACACAGACAAAATCAGAAAAACAAAATAAACCCCAGATCCATCTCTATTTTGTTTCCAGTGAACTCTATCTGTTTAAAGAAGAGATGACTGTTTTCCCAGATAATAATAAATATTCTGCTTGGAATTTATTTACTCTTAGGTGATATTGGCTGAGAGATTTTGCCCTTCAATTGAAATTTCCACATGAATCACTGGAAAAATTTATAAGAGTTCTTTACCTTAACCTTATTCCTACCTTGAAGTGAAGAAATGTGTCTGTAAAATCACATTCTTAGTAAAAATCTGAGTTAAGTACTGGAAAGGCACCAAAGTTACCCAAATACCCTCTCTTTAGATGTCTGCGCTTCTCAGACTCATCAAGCTGTTTCCTTCTGTATTTCCTGGCACACCAAGGCAGAAATTAAATTGCCTCTCTTCCACTTGGAAAGCAAAAACCCACAAAGTTTCTATTTTAATAGAAACCTTGTCCCTCTTCTGCCCAAACTTCAAGGAGAAGCCCTCCGACACACGATCCAGCCGTGTTTAAACACAACAGGGCAGGATGGCCCATGCCAGACCCTGAACTCACCACTGAGCCTCCAAAAGGAACCTGATTCCCTTTGTCCCTGGGTGCCACGGAGAGCTGATGTCATGGAATGCCTCTGAGGAGGAATAATACCATCAGCACTGTTTATTTAATTAGCAACCAGGGTAAAACCCTCCTAATGCAGCTTGATCAAGGGTCAGCTCGAGGGGTCTTTATCCGAGTATGGGTAGCCTGCAGTGGCTGAGGCTTAATAATAATCTCTAGACTTCAATTTCCTACTAATAAAGGGTAATATAATGTAGGGTAAGCCCTCTTATTTGTTCAGATCTTTTTAACCACTGAGGAGCTAATATGCAACAACTGAACAAACAGTGGCCACACAGGTTTCATTTTTAGAAGCACAGATGACCTCTGATGAAAGAAATGATCAGTCAAGCTCTGAGGCAAGGATGGAAAGCCAGCTAAAAAATGTGTTCTTTTTTTTTTTTTTTTTTTGCTGTGCACCAAAAGAAAAGTTACTTTTAAATAATCATTTATGATATGAAGTGAAGGTGCCTGAACACAACTGTGGAATTATTACACTACAAAAATATTATGGCTTTCAATTAATTTGTGTTTTAGGTTCCGATGAACAGTGCAAGTGTATTTTACTAAGTAGAGTCTCTAGAAATCCCTGCAGTAGTTACATTTCATTTGTGATGAAGTTGCTGAAGTCTGAACATTGTCTCTGTCGAATTTGAATGCCGCCTAAGCTCCCTGTGCTGTTTTCTGCCACACACACTATCCCAAACATCTGCTGAAGTTCAATCTGCCTCAGAAAACCCCTGCCTATGCAGCTCAAGCACAAAAGATTTTTTCCACTACAGAAAAACATGACTAAAACATGACTTTTCCCTGTATTTTTTCTTAAATTCCAAAGTCTAGATACTGCAGTAGCCTCCAGATGTCAGGGCCAATTTCAGCACAAATTCAAGACAGCAAGAGACATGTCCAACATGCCCACTTGCTGGAGGGGGAAAATAATTCTCTTTAATCCAGGACTTTTAAGAATGTGTTCCATTTTTTTTTTCTTCTTGAAACTTGTGGGGTTTTGTTTCCAGTATGCCCACAGGTGTCTGAGTTCAGTTTGCAGTTCTTTGCTCACCCACCATTCTCTGGATGCCACCTGCCCCACCTTTCCTCTAAATTTGCCACTTGCTAATTTACCTGGGTGGTTGCTCTGACAGCACCTCCCTCAGGGATGACCCTGAGCTTGCACTTCAGCATTTTAATCCACTGAGTCTTTTTCGCTGGGGCGGGTGATCAATACTGAGGGTCAGATTTATGTCCCTCTAAACGTATTAGCTATGAAATAACCATTGCTATATTATCAGGAAAGAGCTGCAATAAAAACAATGCTATTATGGTTTTATGCCTGTCTGACCAAAACAAATTTGTAGACAAAGTTGTTAAAATCAAATATTGAAAGTACTTGTAAATACGCTGTAGTATTTTATCTACACGATTCTTTTTACTTGTGTACAGAAAGAAAGAGAAGCAAATTAAAGAATATGGTCTCCAGTGAACAGGAAATGTAAATCCTATTAATGCTTATAGGAATTTCACCTACTTTTAAAGGGCAGTATAGAAGACCTTTAAATTGATTACCTAACAAATGGCTATAAAATGAGTATAACGTTTTTTTCAAGTATTACATTACTCTGTTTCTAACTCCACATTTCATGGATCTTACAGCCCTGGAAGTAGAGTTTGTAAAGATCATAAAAAATGTGAAAAATATAGAACAATGGAAAAGAGCACAAAAGCTTAGTGTTTACCAAAATAATAATAAAAATCACTAGAAACTATGGTTAACTCAACATCAATAAAATAAGTGACAATATGGTTGTAATCACCAGGCAGGGAATATTGGATAAAGAAGGAAGTTCTGGTGGTAGTAAAGCAACTTAAAAGCACCTACTTAGAAGTCCAAAGAAATTAAATAGCAGCAGGGCTATGGAGCATCTCTGGAAAATCTGCACTGGGCCATTTTGAAAAGACCGGTATTGGTGTAAACAGCAAAAATTCTGCAGCATGTAAGAGAGAGAGAGAAGGGCACAAAGGGGTGAAATAACATAAAATCTCTTATTTAACAAAAATATCATCTGAAGGAATCTGATGAAATTTGGTGACTGACAACCTCATGCTTAATTTTCCCTGCAAACATATTCTAATGGTGCAGAATTCTCAGCATTTTATTCTCATTCTCCCCTTGCAGCAATATAAGAAGGATTATTTAGGATTTTGGCAGGAACAAATGCCTCACCAATTCCTTCCAGAAATGTTTGATTCCAATGAATCCTGACACAGTGAGAATTTAGATTTTTTTCAGATAAGGTTGTTGACAAGGTGTTTGAGGCTACATACACTCTTCAAACCTTTTGACAGCACAGCAATTTGCTTTCTGTTCATGCATTTCATAAAAGTTTTTGTTTATCAGCACCACCCTTCTCTCTTCCCAACTCTCCTCTTCCACATATTCTACTCCTCTGTGCCGTGGATTTCTGGTCTTCATTCTGACTGGTTTCTACAAAGGCATTATCAATATTTTTTCTTCTCATCTTCAGACTGACACAATTTCTAGTAAGTGACCAGTACTTGGATTCCCACCCTCCAGTCCTCCTCTGATGGCAAGCAGGAAACTTTCCCCAGACAGCTCCTCAGCCAGCAATGATGGAATAAAGCTGTAACATCATCTCCCATCCTTTCAGAGCTCCTTAGCCCTTCCTGCTTCATTTTTCACTGTCATTGGCATGGCATAGATGGTGGCTTGTTAGATTGGAAGAGGTTGCATTGCAAATTAATAACGAACTAGCTAAAGTAATTAGCTAAAGACTGATTGCATCCTATGTCCTCAAATGCTGTAATCAGCATTCAAAAGCAGGCACAGTCAAACAACATCAAATCATAGTATTACTTGGGAAAAGAAAAAAAAAATCTCAAATAAAATAACCCAACTAAAAAACCCAGGCAGTCTTTTCTCAGTCTTGGTTAATAAAATAAACTACAAATTTATTCCTTGACAAAAAGCAAATCCTATGATCTAATATAAAATGGGGGAAATAAGTATTTACTTGCAACACAATACAGGATGTTTCTCACATGTAATATTTATACATAAAATTTCACTTTTGTTGAGTTGTACAGGTCAAGGAGATGTCCAGGTCAAAAGGTCCTGTGAAATTTGGACTGCAAACCTCTGCTTTGCAAATTGTTGACTTTCTGCAATGCAAAATGAAATAAACATAAGTCTTTATCCTGTATTGCTTGCACAATCAGATCATTAGATAATTAAAACAACAAAAGACATGCAGAAATATTGGCTATGGCTACAGATGTAAATCAATTACTCCAGAAGCAATTACTTTGGATCTAAATTAGCCAGGGTTATATGAGAGATATATAATATTTAATTTGCTGTATGACTCTGGCACAAATCCAGTCAGCAGCAGCAGCAAACAAAAGTCACCCCTTCTCATTCAAGGTAAGGAACAACCCAATCACTCTCTACTAGTGACTCCAGCTCTTAAAGCAAAGATTAATTAGTGCTGCAATAACTTCTGGCATGGAAAGGAAGTTGTCCCATCACAATTTGACTCAGAACAAAAAGATCTGACCAGAAGGCAGAATGAGCACTGGGATCACTAACCCTTCCAGGACAAGACAAAGGAAGGGAAGATTTCTTTCACAGGTGTTCCCCCTATTTTGAGAAACTCCATCAATTTGCTCATGGCAAAACTGCAACATTCATGTTTCCTTTTTTGCCAATCTGAGCATGTGGCACCTTTCTCATGCCTTTCTGGGATCTGGCTCCCAAACCCCTCAGTCCCTGCCCTACGCAGGGCAAAACCTCAGGAGCAGCTTGGATTAGGGGTGCTCAGAGTTCAGTATGTGGTGAGGTGCTTCAGGCAGTATTTTCTGTTGTTCAGGAGGACCTTACACAGCCTGTGCTCTGGAATTTTCAGAGGAAAGATTTGCATTTTCACCTGTTTACAAAAGAAATTTTAAAATCTTAGTCCACAGCTATACAGAAGTGTCTTTCCTTTCTCAGCCAGTCACCCAGATTTGGCAAGGGCTGCTCTGGCACACACGCCAAGAGCTCTAGGGAAAATCTTCACCACCAGGTTCAAGTTCACTTTGCATGGGGAGAACTACACAATGAATGGTTTTTCTTCTCCTAAAGACAAAAAGCCCCTTGAAAACAGCTGCAGATCTAAGAGCTCTGAAGTTTGGTTGATGTTACTCCTGCCCCAGGAAAAGAAGTCTCTGTGAATGATTGCTGAGAGCACAATCCTGAGGTACAGCTGGACATTATCAGGGCAAGTAAAATGCACTCACATTAGTTGTAGGACATGTAGAATCTCTCACATGTCCCAAAGCACTTCAAAAAAGCTACATAATTTCAGATAAATTAATTTTTGTGTCAGGCCAATGCAAATCTAAAGTCACAGTCAAGCCTTTTCTTTTTGGTGAAAAGCCCAGTGGAGGCAATACGAAGTTTTATTTTAATTTCCCCTCAGAGTGAGAGGAGGTGGGGAAAAGGGAAGAGCTGGGGTCTTTGGTCACAGGGAGAGAAGGTAATAAAATCCTACAAAAGGAGAAGGGTAATAGCTGTAGCTCATCAAAAAGAAAATTGCTCAAAATACCATAAGTAGTTCTAAGAAAACCTCAAATCCCCCTTAAGAACTTAAAATTGGACAAAACAGGGGCTTGGAGTTGTTCCGATTATCTTTGTGCTGCTAAATCAACTCTCTTTCACTGCACATTTAATGTGCCCCTCTATAAACAAACATTTGGGTGAGTAAAGTTCAAGGACAGGGTAGGGATACAGGAAGGTTCAGTATTGGCAGCAGATCTCTCCAAACCAGTAATTTCAAGACAGGCTTTGGAGAGCTAGCCCCTTTTAACACAGTAAATGAAATAAACTATTAATCAGGGGGACAGAAGCTTTTGTCATGCCTGTGCCTCGGCCCCCACCACCTCCTGATGAGGGGAGTCTGAGCACAAAGCCCCCATCCCTGATCTTGTGCAACTACTGGAAAAACAAATTACCAAGCTAGGAATGTGAGAGAAAGAGCAATTAAATTTTTTCCCCCCTTTTTTAATCAAGGACTGTTTTGCCTCGGGGGCTTGGAGGGATAGGAAATCAGGCTTTTCAAGCTTCTGCAGAGTAGGCTTCGGAAAAATATCTGCAGCAGACATCCCCGTCCTTTACAGATTGTGCTCTGCCCTTTTTCCTTTCCCTTATGGCACACGAGTGGGGGGAGATTTGTCAGACCTTAAACTTGTCACAAATGTAGTCGCTAACCATTTGCCCCCGTGTTCAGATGCTCTCGCGATTGCTTTCTCCAGTAATTACTCAGTGGGAATGTCACTGCAAGCTCCATAAGTTGCAGCTAATCACTCTTAAGTGCTGGAAGCAGGACTGTATTTGTGCAAAGAAACAGCAATCAAATACGGTAAGCAGATGGCTGCTCCTTGTCCTGTTACCACACTGAGCACAACAGATTAAGCCATGATGGATTTATCAGCACTGATGGATACATTAACACCATACGCTTTCATGGAATAAATAGCTCCTGACATCTCGTCATAACTTCTGATGCCCCAATTTTTCAAAATCTGGGTTGGTTTGGTTTTGGTTTTGTTTTTTTTAAATGAAATCATAGATGTTTCCAACAAAGCTTGTAGGTTTTTCTGTGTTCTATTTAAAAGCTGCATCTCAGCGCCTTATATTATGAAAGACACGATTAAAACCTCAGAAACAGTTGAAGAAATCTATAGCATTTCTCTCAACCATAAATTAAGTATTGTACAAGCTTTGTGACAATCAATAATTGTAATTGATAAGTGCCAGCATTTTAAACTGATGAAAGCATTAGCTCATTTGCCATACCTCGTGAATAACATATAATATTATGCAAACACCAGTAAAACAAACATAAGTATCCAAACCCTTTTTCTTGCTGACTTATAGGCTGACCTGTAGGCTGGGGGAATGCACTTGAAGGCTTAACTGCTATTGTGCAATCCTAGCAGAAAACACACTTAGATTTTTCAGAAGCCCTCACCTTGGGAGATGCAGAAGGGATAAAAAAGTAAGCAATTTTCGAGGAATGTGGGTGTCAGCTGCCTGGGCTGCTGTCAGTAAATGATCAGTGAAATGTTCAATGGGTGCATGGGTGCCCTGACACAGCAGACACTTCAAACCAGGCTCTGAGCAGCCACAGCCACCATACAAAGACTACAACAGGTACTCATTTCTAGTCCTGCTGCCTCTAGAAAAGCAGAGGCTTTTAAACTAGGTTAAAATTAGTTTAAGCAAAGGCTGCTTAAACTACAATCAAACTACTAGCAAACCCATGCACTTGCTGGAGGTTTTGGGGTTCCTGTTTAGGGGTTCACAGTAGTGGAAAACAAGCAGAAAAGCCCATCCAGTGTCATCAGCCAGAACCAGCTGTCCGTGGGCGTGCACCGCTGCACCTTCTCCATTCCTCCCTTCGTGTACCTGAGTTCCTGTACAGGTCATCAGCCTGGTGTGTGCTAATTGCTCGTCTGCAGCCTGGGTTTTAATCACCTGATCCATCAAAAGCCCTTCTTCCCCTGCCTATATTCATCTTGTCAGTGACATTTTTTGTAATGAAAGCAGCAGATCTATTGATAGCATCCCTCAACAGAGTGGAAGCCATCCTGCATTAGCTTTGTCTCCTAAACCAGCCTGTTCTATTACAATTGACCTTCTCTTCTTGATTACTACACAAATCATAGTCCTCTCCGCACTCCTCCCCTGCTTCCCTTCCCTCCCACCCCCTAGTGTCTCAGATTGTTTTTTCTGTACCCATTCAATTGCCTGACTGCAGCTGGTAATTGGATTCATGTTTGGAGCAGAGATTTCTATGTACAAGTCTGGAATAATTCACACAGGACCCTGGCCTAGGGCTGAGGCCATATGTGAAACTCAGATTTGAGCCTGTAAAATCTGGAGTACCCTGACAGAGGTATAATCCACTTAGGAGCACAAAATCCTGTCCTGTTTAGAACCTGCACTTATTCTCTTCTCTGAAACTTAAATTTAATTTCACTACTCTTTTAAGGTATTAAGGGCGAGGTGGTTTTATTATGATGACTTGGTGAAATGTAAAAGTGATGCTACTTTGGCAGCTGTCTTGACTCACTCTAGGAAACAATTTGAGCAGTTTTCATGATAACACAATAATTAAACACCATAAAACAATAATAACCCAATCTGACAGCATTCTTTGTGTATACAGCAAACCATGGTGTCTCTGGAGTCTGAAACTCACCACTGGGACCAAGCTCAGCGTAACCAAGCTGTTACACTGAAAACCTTAAGTGCAGTTAGTGGTGTCAGCTTTCCTGCCACACATATTGTATGATTTCAGCATCAATTTACTCACCTAAAGTTAAATAGCAGAGAAATTAAATGCAGTCAGGTTCATCCTGCTGCAGCTCTGGGGCTGCGCAGTTTCTCCCTTTGTGTCTCTCAGCCCCTCAGAGAAACAGATTTTGTATTGACTATTAAGCTTACAGAATTTAACTTACCAACAACATTTAGGGCTCCTGAGACCTTGAAAGAAAATAAATTGCCATAATCTCCCCTTTCAGTGTTCACATCATGAGAAGGAAGTAGCTGTAGTTCTATCCATGGTGTCAGTTTCCCACAACCCAGTTCTTCAAAACACAAGAGATTTCCTAATCTCTTCCTAATCAAGAGTTTAGAAATTAGGCTCAGGTGCTATTGTATCCTCTCTATTAAAATATTTTCTTCTGAAATCAGTTCATTACTTGAGTTACTCGGTGTATTCCATTTTGAGACCAGGTTTCCACCTTTACACCTCTGTTTTTGCTGCCAGAGAAGCAGAGGGCTTTGAAAGCTCCTGTGCTGCCTCCCAGGTGTGTGGTTGTACAGGTGGACACCAAAGCTGCCTTCACAGACTGTCAATCAATCAAACAATCAGCCTGAAGCAACTCATTTTGGCCTCTACATCTTCCAGAATATCAGAAAAGAAAGATGACATCTTAAGAAAATATTTCAAAGTTTTGACATTTGACTGAGGGGTCACCTCCTACCAGCAGATCAGCTTTTGATTTTCTGGTGATAAAGCACCTGCCTGCAGTGTGGAATATTTGGGTTGTGCTCCCAGCTGTTCTGGATTCAGAGCAAACCAGGAGCACTGGGGCCTCTGACATCCCTGGAAAACGTGTTCTTTCTGCCGTGCCAAAATCAGCTTCGCTGCTCCATTCCTGTAAGCAGCTCTCCTGAATTCACCACGTGCACACTCTGCAATTCCTGGTGAGCTGCATGGAGTTCAACTTGAAACTCCCCTCTAGAGAAATTAACTCACCCTTTTCACTCCATGTTCATTTCCAGGCTAAAATGAACTAAATTTTCTGGCTGAAAATATCACCCAAAGTGAGAGATTCCTGCAACGACATTCCTTTGGACAACTTTTCATTTCCAAATGGCTTTTCTCCAGGGAAGGGTGGCTCTGGAGCAGCACACCACCTCAGGAACCAGCCCAAATTAGCCAAAGTACCACCAGAATAAGACAAGAACTTGAAATTATTTAAAATTTTCTTCTCCTCCCCTCCAAGGCTCCTGCATATATTTGATAATTGCCACCTCTTCCATCACTAAAGGGCTGAACTTTAGGTTGATAATGTTCACCTGAGCCCTTTGGCTCATGTTATCTATTTGCATCAAGAATGAGAAATTAAACTACTTACTAAGCTTACAGAATTCAACTTATCAACAACCCCTAAGATTCCTAAAACCTTAAAAGAAGAAAAAATTGCCATAATCTCCACTTTCAGTGCACCCATCAGAAGGATGCAGATGTTGGTTCCATCCATAGTGTCAGCTTTCTACAGCTCATCTCTTCAAAACACCAGAGACTGCCTAAAAATTTTTGAACTGCTGATTTCTGACACTTTTTTTTTGCCCTTCTTTGCCTCTGGGAGTTCATAACTAAAAATTTGTCTTTGAGGTTGAAATGCTGGTGATGGCCTGATTTCTTCAACCTCACAAACAGGAACCAGCAGTAAGCAGAATTTATCTTTTCACCTGCATCTATCCTACAAATAAAACTTCCTTCTTCACTACCTGATTGAAAGTGCACTGAAACGAATGGAATCTGTCTACTGCTGACAGCACCAACACTCTTTGTGGATCTTATGTCATTTACTTTCCCTAAAACTGCAGTTCCTAAAAGTTAGCAATGAAGTAAAAACCTCATCTTCCTCTTTCTCATTTTCACCTACCACTCACCCTGAGGATTCCTTCCACTACCTCACCCTGTAAGCTTGAAAATGTCACAGAAGTAAGCTTTAAAGCCATTAAGATGACAGTAAAAACCCTTTTTCTTCCCTTCCTTCAACTATTTTATAGCTTTAAACTCTTGGCAAGCTGAAGTGTCCTCAAAATCAGGATGAGAAAGGCCAGTTCTGGCCATGCAGTGATGGAGAGCCTCTTCATGGGTGCTGATCTACTTTCACCCTGCAGCAGGAGGTTGGAAAGATCTGAAAAGGGACCAAAGAGCTCCTTCAGATTGCAGGGTGAGATTCCCATTACAGGTACACTCACCTGGCCAGACATTTCCATCAGGTTTTTGGACTGAAAGAGCTAAAATTCATTTCAGTGGAACAAAAAAATAAACCCAAACAAAAACAAAAATAAAACCACATAAAAGAACAAATTCACTTGTGACAGATTACATCTCTCTTGGTGGTCATGTAAACAACTGAAAAATAAAGAATACAGGTGCTACCATCTGTATTATTTTAGTTTGTGAGATTTGCCTTAAATTTATATCACAGTGTCTCTACTAATGTAACTAAACCATAATTCTGTCGCTGGGAAACAAAAACTGTCAATGCACTTATAAAAAGTGCCTTACTGCACTTATCTCAGTCAACATTTATTCTGTAAAATGTAATCAGGATGTTAAATGTTTCTGGGAGGTTTGAGATGCCATATTTTGCCATCTGTTCTAATTGTTTTTGAATAATTTGGCAGATCTTGCTTTTGTTGCTGAACTACAGAAGCAGATTTCAGCAGTCTGAATTGCATTGAAAAAAAAAAGAAAATCCTATTTAGCTCAAAACTTCAACATTAAAGGATCACATATCATTAGGATGTAAGCAGAGGTCCAGAACATCCTGGAGAGAGATAAAGTAGAGGTAAGTCTTCACAATTCTCTATGGGGTGACATAAAAGTGAGGAAAAAATAGCAGACAGGTGCTGTCATCACATTGTGCAGTATATTCTTCATTTCCTGGCTTATTTTCCTTGAAGAACTCAAAGAATTTTTTGAGTTACTCACCTCTTGATTAGGGCATCTGAGACCTTCACCCAGACCCTCAAAAGGAGATAACCATTATTGCTCATTTTTAGATATGGAAAAACAAGACAAGAAGCAATTAATTACTTCCCTGAGGTCACAAAGGACAGCTGAGGGAAAGCTGAAAGCAGCACTCAAGCCTCTCTAGATCCAAAGTGAGATGTCTGGAGTTATTGTGGGATTTTTTCAGAATAGTCACTACAAATGGAGCTGAACTGTTCTAGGACCTGGACTGAAATGTTTGGTTACAAAGTCTTATTGCAGCATAAAGGCTAAATACACAATATTGGGCTACTGAAAAAAAAATAAGGAGCAGGATGACCCAATATAAATTGGTGTTGAGTAGTGCACAGCAGATTGTCCAGTTATTTATTCTGAAGATAACTCAGTTCAACCTACCCCATCCAAATCCACTCTGATTTTGAAGGAGAAAAACAGGACAAAACAAAAACAAATCCCCAAACCCAGCTGGCATTTAAGAGCCATGAGCTCTGATGCAGTTTCTGACACTGCTGGGCACATGACCTTCAGCGGGTCCTTTCCAGACCTGCCTCATTTTCCCATCTGTGACAGAGACCAGAAATTCCTCCCTCTGGTTTCCAGCAGTGATGCTGTGAGAACCAGCGGGTATTTGCACAGCTTTCTGAATGTGACAAAGGCCAGGAAGAGAGAAAACATCATCGGAAGGCTGACCCATGCCAGGGCTGGTGTTATGATGAGTCCCATGTGCACTAAATTTTATGGAAACAGCAAACAGTAGCTCCAGTAAGAGCACCAGTAAGGCTGCACTGATGGTTTGCATAACATGTACAAAAACGTGCTTGACCCAGTGCTTGAATCAGAGACAGAAAGGAGGAGTGTATGAGATTGCTAGGTTTGGTTTTTTATTCTTCAGAGTGTATCTCTGTGCCAGTGCTGGTTCATGATCACATCAGTGCTTTCATCCCCCAGGCTTAGATAAGGCTCAGGTGCAACATGCCCTGGCTTAGATCTCTCTGCACAGCCTGCAGTGGTGCCCTTACAGCCAGAGCACTCGGCACACACAGGCCCCAGGAGCGCTCCCTTTTCATCAGCTGAGGAAAGAATAACACTTCATTGTCCTCTGCACAGGCTGAACACCCTGGGGTGACTCAGGAATAGCTGCACTGCTATTTTTGGCACTGGGCACTGGAGCAATGCGTGGTGTGGGCAGGAAGGATGATGCTCCTTCCCCTCCTGACCCTGCCCTGGCACCACCAGCAGGGTTTGACACCAAATTCCTCGCTGGAGAGGATCCTCCCTCTGCCAGATCACCAGATGATTTCATAGATACCACTGCAGGGACCAAGACTAACAAAACCCTTTCTCATTTCAAACTTCGAGACGGTTTCTAAATGCCATATTTTCAAAGATTGACACACCTCTTTATTTGAGGTGAACAATATAAGGTCTGGCAGGACCACTATTAAAAACAGAAGTACAGGTTTCTGTGACTTATTTCTTTAGGAACACCAAAATCAATCTGTGGTAAGCAAGACACAGTACTCTCACTCATTGTGATATCATCTAATATAATACTGACTTCTAAATTACAGTAGCTTCTTCCAGCACCATAAAAATACATATACAAACAAGGTATTTTGGTGTATGAGACCACACACACATGAATTCTATAATAAAAAAAAAAAAATCAACTAATGTAGGGTTTTTTATTTGTGCCAGTCTCAACAAAATGCTAAAAAAACCTCCCAACATTTGCTTGCAGTCCTTAACAGAGAAAATGGGAACATTCCTACAGTGTTCAATGGAAGCATTTTTAGGAACTTGCTTTTTGCAAAACATTCCAAATGAAAAAATTTAATTTTCTAATCAGCTGTAATGATAATTGCAGTGCTGAAGCAGAATTTACTCCAGACAAAAAGAACATGCAGAAACAAGCAGCATACTTGGATCAGTCAGCGGATCAAATCCAGAGCTGTAGTGTAAGCAAGAGCTTGTTAATTTTATGGAGAAAGGAACCAGAAGATAGCAGGGAAAGAGAGACAAATAAATGAGAACTCAGAAGGACATGGCAGGTTTCCAGTAAGAGAGGGAGCATAAATTCAAGTTTACATAAAGGCAAAAAAATTAATGAAGATCAAAAGAAAAAATTTCCCCAAGCTGTCTTAAAGGTGAGATACTGAAAAGTTCTTCTTGCTTTAACAAAAAATAACAACAAAACCAACAATTCTCCTCTAGGAAGCACAAAACCAGCCATTAAGAAGACCTGGGGGAAAACAAGAAAGACATAACATATTCTTTGATTTAGAACCTCATAAACTAAACAATAAAGAATGTAATTAGGATAATTTCACTCTCCTTTTCAGACCTAATGCTTACTAAGATGCTGGGCCAAAAACATCTCCTGCACAAGGGAGCATAACCCTCGTTACCTTCAGCTCAAATTACACAGCTAAGATACATAAAGAAATGTAACTTAGAGGGGAGCCATGGGCATGAGATGGCAGCAGGGGAGGGGGCTGCCTGAGAGAGGCTGGGGCATCTGGGTCCTTTCTGAGCCTCATGGAGCTCTCAGGGTGTGAGGGATTTCAGGCTCACCAGGCACCTGTAGGTCCAAGCTTCAGCCTGCAGCTTACAAAAGACATTTGGTTCCTCCTCAATCTGCGTTCTGTTGGAGCATCCTCTCCCCCACGCCCAACAAACCATTTAGCATGTTCATTTTGTCAGGCAGATCTGGATTTGATACTCTGAAATATGATGGCATTTCCTGCAAAGTGTGCAAATTCCTGTGCAAGTGCAGCTCAGCTCTGCCCCCATCATCACTTACCACTCAGAGGCTGGGAAGAGGCAACATTTTTGCTTCCCTTTCCATCCATCTCAGTAAGGAAAGATTAGCAGCAGGATTGTTTCTTCGAGGTTAGAAATCCATGAAGAATAGTCCTGTATCCTGCAGAGCAGTCAGGACATAACTCTGAACACAAATACCAGCTGTCTCTGAAATATCTCCTCAACATCAAGTCCTTCAACACCCAAACACCTTGAGAGATTTTTATGTTTAGAATCTTGAAATCCAGGCCTTCTTTAACAAAAAATATTCTTATCTAGTCTTTATATACCAATCATCAGCTGTACATCCCTCTCTTCCTAAACAAGAGGCATTGCATCAATTGAACTCATCTCAGAGATGTTTGAAGACAAAATAGCATCAAGAAAATATTACAACATGACATGGAAATGGATACAAACAATTACATCATTACTTAAAAAATACGCCTACAGAGAAAGACTAAAAATCTCTAGCCTTGACTGTGGAATAAACCTCAAGTAGGTCAATTTTTGTCTTTCAGAATCCAAGAATTATACGGCTGGAAAATTGTATCTAATAAAATGTATAACTCAGCTAATTAATATCATTGCTCATAAATTCTCATAGAACTCACCCAGCAATCACAGTAAGTGCTGTAAGTGTAGGGTGAACAGTGTTTCTATAAATCCATATCTGCCAAAGTGGGTTAAAACACTTTTAAGTGAAAATTTTAACTGAGGAGCTATAACATAGTTTATATTAACACGTGTAAAAAATGTATTCCCAGAAGAATACTCTCATATTGCCTCACCACATACTGTAAAGCTCTGTGCTGTGTTTATTTGCAGGAGGAAAACACAAAATGCCGACAGGAAATCCCACATCCAAGGGGGAAAAATGCACATTTAGCAGATGAATCCTGCATCCTCAAATTTCAGCTGAATCCAGTACTACCATACGTTCCTCAGGAACCTATTTTTTTTCAAGGAGCTCTACATAAAATCCTCAAGTAGTACTGGAAGGCCTGAGACTGCTCAAATTGTGTAGCATGGAAGATTGTGAACACTTGCTGTTGACATTTTTCCAAGCACACAGCCATGAAAGCTGAAATTAAGCATGTCTTGGACTGCTCAGATTAGCTATTTATTTATTTTTGTTTTTTTATCGTTTATATTTGAAGCCCTGTTTGAAATGGAGATTGAGGAAGGACGCCTTTGTACAGCCTTCAATAAAGAAATATCCACATCAGAGACAAAATTGTAATTGAGCTTCTTTCTAGTAATCTATACTAAGAGGCAGAGGTCTAAAGGAAAACACAGATCAAGTGTCTTAGAAGTGGAAAATAACTGCAGACAAAAAATCAAAAGAGACTACAAAGTTAGGTGAACACAGAAGTGTAATAAAAATCTGCTATGAATATATGGTTTCTGAATAAAATAATGATTTTTATTGGAGCTTGAATACTTACTTAGGGTTTTTTTTAATAAGATTGCATTGTGGTTTTTTTAGGTCATCCACCCTTTCCTAATCTCATGCTCTGGATGTTATATGGATTCAAATATTAACTACCACACACAGCAGAGAAGTTCTCAAATTTTTTTCTCTTTAGAAGAACAGCCCAAGAAGGAGAGCTCCTATATAAACCCACATTTTACTGTTCAGGTTCTGAGATAGAGTGCCTTGAAATTTCTGTAGAAAGCAAGAAAAATTTAGATTTGATATGTAGTTGAGTACATTATAATAAGGAAAACAGAAATAGCCAGCTCCAGGAGACAGATTAATCTGATCCCACACTCTAAGCAGAAGCATCACCAAGTCCTTGTTTTAGAGATGACCAGAAAAGCCCTCTCCTTGTCCAGATCAACCTTCAGTTTGAGCCTTGCAAATGAACCAGGCATGAAAAGCTATGTGGGGACAACTTCTGTTGGGAATTGAACTTGTTTAAAGACTTGAGTTGGCTTAGCATGAACATTTAATTTTGGGAGAAGATAGGTGGCAAGGGCTCAGTGCCCGTCCCTACACTCGGGTGAGCTGGTGACACAGGAGAAATGGAGTGAACAAGAGTGGTAGACAATGGAACAACGGGTGGGAGCTTCCCCAGGCAAGCCTGAGCACCTCTGTGTCAGATTTATGCTCTCCAGAGGGCTGCAGCAAACACCAGGGCCCACAGCCAGCTCCTGCTCCCACTAATGACATTTTTAGAGGGTGAAGACCTCATTGAATCCATTGATGTTGACCCACGGGGCTCCATTTTCTCTGTGCTGCTCAGTGAATTAGGCAGGCAAGTGCTATTAATGAGAACAGGAGATGTGTATATCCAGTTTCTGACTCTCAGGGTTGCTAACACACCCCATAATTTGAGAGAATTATGTCTTAAAGGCTATGCTATGATAGGGAAATCACTCGTGATGAAACAATCTTTAAGTGGTGGAGAAAGCTTTGTTCTAAGGTTGAATGAATTCCTCTAACATGGACTTTCAAGCAAGTTTTGGATTGAAATCTCACATTTGGAAATACCTAATTTAAAATAAGAGCTGCTTCTCAGGTGCTCTGGAATACAGAAATGAGGAGGCCCATTCCTGTGAAGTGCCTGTCTCAATTATTTTTGTCTGGAATCTGCTGCCCTAGTTAATAAAAACCTAAGACATGGACACTTAGGTGTTTTAAGTGATTATAATGATTAAGAGAGGGATTTCTGTGCTGCTTTTTTCAAGAAGAGGTGGGTACCCATAAAAATCCAAGTGACCTAGCACCAATGCCATTATTTTAACTGACATCTGTGAGCATATTTTCTTAGGCTGCATCAAGACAGATGAGGGCCCTTTGTGCCCTTCTGACAGTGATGGCAATCATTAAAGATTTACCAGGGTCATTAAAGTGAGAAATAGCAGTAATGCAGAGCTGGATATCACCATCCCATGTGGATTCCACTGAAGTGCAAAGAAAGCCAGCACAGAATAAGCCAAGATCCCGCTCTGCCACCTTAACCTCATTTTACAGAATAAAGGAAAAGGGAAAAAAAAATAAATTAAAAAATCACCAGCTTGTCTAGAACACATGAGAGAAGCACATTTCACTTTGCCAGTAAAGGACACATTTCCCTCCTTGTTAAAGCACTCCCTGTGCTCCCACACGGTGAGAGCTGAGTGGGACCCAGTGTCACTGAGCTGGTGCCAGCCCAGAAAATATCTCTGCCACATTTTCCTAGGGCATTCCTGCCTGGGAGACCTTGAGGTGGAGCTGCCAGGCACAGCCCACCCACCCTGGCTGGCTGAGAGTGAGTAAAACAAGTCCTGGGTCAGGAGGTTGCACCTGACAGCCCAGCCAAGCCTGGGGACTCTTCCCATGGCTCCTGCCTTCCTCTTACTGCTCTCTCCTCTGAGCTTGAACCAGATTTTTGCTGCTCATTATTGACTGTTCAAATCCAATTTTGAAGCAACATCCCACCACACCTTTGAAATTTTATTGTTATAAAGGCACTGTGGCTATTTTTAGCAAAAATCAAAAGAATGCAAAGAAACAAACATCTGTAGATTTAATCAGCTTTAACATGTTTAACTACAAGCCTGATGACTCAGAAGGCACACACCTTGCCAGAGCAGATATATGTAAATTATTCTAAGGTAAAAAAAAAAAATAAATTAAAATCATAATTGCACACGTGTTCAATTATTATAATACCTTGTGAACTGACATCACAAAAATTGCTGGGAAAAAAAGGTACAGGGGCTTCTAACCTTGCTTTGATTCTCCCATTCATTCTATCAAATGAAACAGGAAAGCGATCTCCTACGGAAATCAGTCACTGCTCTTGTTTTAATCCCCCCTTTTTGATTTTCCGAGCAGCTCAGATTAAAGCTAGACCTTTCTCCTGTGTGTGATGTGGTGCCTGGCTGCAGGGCTGTGGGCAGGAGCAGCACAAAGCCCTTTGTCTGCCAGGCCTGTGCTGAGCAGCCAGCCCTCATCCCAGGGACAGTGCCAGGCTGCTCAGTGCTGCTGGAAAAATGTTCCCTGTCAGTCACCTGAAAAATGAAACAACTCCCAGCACCGGGCAGGAGGCAAAAATAATCATGGGTTAAAAATAAACCCAAGCGTGGAGATGGCTGTGGGCATGCAAACACACACTCATGCACACCTACATTTGTAAATACAGGAATGATACACAGCAGCTCTGAGTGCTCCCCTTGAGCCAATTACATGTGAGCACTCTCCTGCATTATGGATGTTGGGTTTGTTGAAGCTGTGGCACTCTGGAGCTCGAGTCCCTTTCAAGATAACTTTTGCCAGTCATGCATATCCCAGTGAAAACAAAAAAAACCAAACCCAAACACTTCATGCTCCTATCTCCTCACACCTGATATATTGGTCCTTCGGAGTTAGACATAATTAACACATGATGCACAAGGCTGAGCATGTTTTAAACATATGTTTGACATGGTGCAATCAATCACAGTGCAGCTGATAGCTGGTGTACACTGGCAATGCCCCCCAGGCTCGTGCAGTGCTGAGATAAATGCATTTCCCAGGTCACTGGAGGCACTCACTTCACCTCCTGCCTCATGATACTTCCAAGGAGCGTGTTATCTCGGGGTAACACATGTCTGCTGCTACCTGGCTCATTAATTACTGTACACAAAATTCCAAATCAGAGCAATTGGCATCTCAAGGCACCGCCGTGCGCTGCAGGGTCCCCTCGATGTAAGTGAGCAGCTGATGCAGGAAACAGAATGACCTTGAGAGAGATTTCTCCCCAAAACTGATGATGACTCACGACTTTAAAGCACTACCTGATGAAGAACACAATATAAATATTGTTATTACATTTTAAGCTCATAAATTCACAATGGTTTGCAATTTGTTTTTAATATGTAATTTCTCTGTATAAAAGGTGGTTTTTGGGGAAATATACTAATCAGGATCTCTCAAAATACCTTCTTTAGGTCATTTCTTAGTAGTAGTGAA
Organism: Parus major; assembly: GCF_001522545.3. Classification (NCBI taxonomy): domain Eukaryota; kingdom Metazoa; phylum Chordata; class Aves; order Passeriformes; family Paridae; genus Parus; species Parus major. The sequence continues at coordinate 111,681,475 of NC_031768.1, forward strand.
TGCTTCAGTCATTCTTAGAGATAGCTTTGCACGAGTGGAACCAGCACACACAGACACAAGTTTGCCATTGGGTACCTGCCCTCTGGGGTTTGAACACTGAAAACACTGAGCATCTGCAGGAGAGCATCTTGCTACAGACACCCAGCTGGTTGTACATTTCTTTTAGGGGAAAACTGTTCTTGGACTTGAGATGCATTTTCTCCTAACCAAACCCATTGCTGCAAGCAATAAGATCCCTCATCAGTTGCTGTTGTCCATCACTCCAAAAAGAAGTAAGGAGAAATCACCTCATTATCCATGTGCTTCCAAGTAGCTCAGAAAAAAATTCAGTAATTCATTCATACCAGATTTTCACTGATTTTTTTAAGCACTTAAATATTGGGAAATATCCAGACACATTTATTTACCATAAACCAGGAACTTTGTGAGCAAATGAGGAACTTTGTGGGAACAGAAGGCTTCATATAATCTCTGTGCTATTCTGAACTACAGCTGCACCTCCAGTTCTATTCTGACCCTGAGAGCAATTGGTCCTGACTTGTCATGGGATGAAAATCCATCACTTGAATTGCTTGAATTTGGGATGGCAAGTTGTTATCCAGGCTGCTTGATACACTGCACATCAGACAATATCTTACCATAGCTCAATAAAGGAAGATATGAAATAAAAAAATGTTTAAAAATCAAATAAAATTTTTTTTTTTAAAAAATATATAGAGTCCTACACAATGAATAAAGGTGACTTATTGCAGTCCCCAACCTAAGAGCAGGTTCATTAATACCTAAGCCCCATGGTGAGGGATGTTTGTGCAACCCATTCTTTTACATAATCAAAACTGCCTTAGCATAAATGAGGAGCCAAGACACAGTAACATTTATAATTAAATAAAGGGACTAAAAGGTTAAGAAAGTGTCAACAACATCAATTAGCTCTTAAAAAGCAATAGTCACAATATTTTTTTTATTTTTCCCTTGAATCAGGTTATCTTCTAGAGGCACATGAGCCCTTCTAATCAATTATTTATGAACACATGCAACTTGAATTCTGATTTGTTTTTTACTTGGACAAGACATCTAAACCAGGACTTCTCTAAAAATTGCTCTTCTCTTTAATCCTTCTCTTTTTTTTTGTGTTGATATCTCCATATGTAATTAAAAGTAATTTATGAAGATACCCAGTCCTACAAACTGGAGTTTATTTAGTGTCTATCTACTTTTACAAGTCAAACTTTCTAAAAGGGAAAGATTTTTTTGACAACCAAGTTTGAGACAAACTAAAATGGCTGAATCAAAACTAAATTGGGTCCTCACAATTTTCTTGTGCAAACCAATGTTTCTGAGGTCCTCATGTCTATGCTGAAAGCATTTTAGGGGTTTTCCTTTGGCCTACAGTCTGCCTGCCTGAACATCCCCACTGCTCCCATGGGCCTGAGATGGTTTAAAAAGACAATTACACTAATTTCTAATTTCTGAGGAGCAGTTAATTTCCCCTTGAAAGGAAGGCAGTTCACATGTAATAAAGAGGCTCTTTGTAGGAGCACACTCACACAATATAACCAGCCAACCCAACCAACACCAAATATACAAGCAAAAAGCCATCAAACCCACATCATCTCTTGGATGGATATTTTTCAGCTCTAAAAGGTGTTGCCACAACTCTTGCCCACCTGTGATTTTTCAGTGTCACTTTCCATTATGATCCTTCTCAGCTGTGAGAAAGGAGAAGAATTATGAGCTCTTTCACAAAGGATTTAGTTTTATTTTACTCAGGATGAGAAATTAAGGATGCCCTGACTGACAGCATGTGGTTTCTATTTCTGTTTATAAGCAGCCTTACAATAGTAGGTCAAAAGGATTAGAGGAAGGTCAGTGTTACTGTTTCTAGAAGAAACCAGGAATTGTAGATTCCCTTCAATGTTGCCTTCCAAAGAAAGTGGAAATCTTTTTATGACAGGGTTTTTCAAACACCTACTCTTATTCACTTTTTCTTTAGTAATTGAAGTAAAGGAGAGAATTGTGGGATTGTTTACTTATTTTTTCATTTTCATCTATTACAAAATAATCATTGTACACAGAGGAAAAAAGTTAATCCGCTGTCCAATATAGGCCCTGATTTTTTTTTTTGTAACTACAAAGGAAAGAAACAATAATATCAGTACAACACACACACTATTTAAGGCATGGAGAAACTGTAATATCTCTGAGCAACATCACAAATATCACAAAAGAACAAGAAGTTCTCCACAGTTCAGTGTTTTCATTTTCCAGCCTCTCACAACAGCCTGACCTTGGTGTTCAACAGCACCATAGGTGAAAAACCCTGCTCGGTTCATGTGGTTTTACATCAATTATTGATTTATTGACAACTAACAAATAATTGCCAATCCTTGACCTGTCTATGCAGACCAATTCCAACAGCAGAGCAGATGAGACCAGTAATTTGGGCAATTGAGAAATGTTAATTTTTGCTCACAAACATCCAAGCTCCATGCTGCTCTATCATTTCTTTTCAGGCTGAGGCCTTTTTCCAAAGTTTCCCTGCAATTCCCTGGTTTTTGTTTAATTCAGCTGATGGTTGATTCCCTGTTTAGCATGATGGGTGTTTGATGTGAGTGGAGAAACTGCATCCTCTACACAGCAGAGCAAACAGGGCCCATTTGAATTTACTGCATTGCACAGTGCAAGCCTCACTCTATTAGGAGCTATTTCTCCTTTCAGGAAAAAAAAAATTAAAAAATACTGTAATGCTCCAGTTGCTTTTAATGGTTGAAAAATCACGTTCCCCTGAGTGAGAAGATAAGCTGAGAGGATTTTTAATTAAAGCTCACTCTTCCTCATCTTTATCCCAAAGGTCTGCTTCATGCTACAAGCCAATCATTCCCTGACGCTCCAGATGCCTCGCAGGGTACCTGGGTGCTCTCTTTCATAAAAAACAAGGTTGCACGTCACAGACACTTCCTGAATTCAACTAAACAAGCACATTTGTGCCAACCAACCTGCAAAATGACATTGTTGCTCTGCTGCAAGGAATGGATGCAGCACATTTCGGAGTGATCCAGCTGGAAACCGCTCCAGCAGGGACATTCCAGCTGGCATGGGCTGAAGTCAGGGGTGACCACTGCAACACCAAGCAGCACCAAAGCTTCCAGCAGGCTCCAAAATCTCAGGTACACGTCCTCTAGGTCTTGGCCCTGAGATGGTTTGACCCTGGAAGTGCAGATTTACAGAAGGAAGGGGTGAAATAAAAGAGAATAATTGAGTGGGAATAAATTTATAGATACAACATAGCGACACAAACCACCTAAAGAATCAGGGCTTGTCCAGGGACTTCACTGAAGTGGCTCAAGGAATGGAATTTATCCCAAAGGTCAGGAATATCATTGACAGGAACTAAACCAAAATTAACATCTGGCAGGTCAAAACTGGTGCCAATTAATCCAATACTGTCCCAACCCCAAAACTCTGCTTCCAAAAAGGCAGAGGTGCTCTGCTCCTCAGCAAAAGCTGCACTAACTTTTTTGTACAGATTCCATGGATGCATTTGGCTGTGCTCACAGCCAAAAAAAAGTGGGTAAAAGAAAAATAAAGAAAACCTAGAAAGTCACTCGCTGCTGCCTTTAATGGCAGTACAACAAATATATATTATATAAACATTATGTATTATAGATATTACATATTTAAAATATTATATATAAATATATATTATATAAATATAATAAATAACCTACTTATGTAGGTTTCTTACATGAAAATAACTGAAGAAGCAAAAAGAGTGTAAAAAGAACCAGCTAAAGCCTAGACAAAGTAGGTCTGTGTACTTAAGCAGAATACTTAAATATGGTGAACTGAGCATTTTTTATTTGCCTTTTCCTCAGTCTGTGCTTATATCGTGGGGTTTTGAAGGTAAGGAAAGTACCAAGGCACTGGGGACACAATTTTCACTGCTTTTCTCCCTCTCCCATTTTTAACATGTTTTGTTGAGATAACATTTTGTTTAGATAATGTTTTGGTTAGATTGGCTGAGGTTTTTAATTATTATCTTTACCACAACCTTGTTTATGTTGCAATGTTCATTATTTTGCCCTGAACTCCTTTGATTACTCATCATATTTTTACGACTTCCATTTGCAGCACTGTTATCTTTTGATCTTCTGCTGTTTGCCCGTATGTTTAAAGATTTCCAAACTAATTAGGACCATTAACTAAAAAAGACTAATTGCATTCATAAATAAGACGTGGCACTTCTGATTAGCAGGTGGCTCCTTTCTGGTTTGGATACATAAAAGCAGATGGAAATGTGGCAGACTTAGTTATATTTAATGTGCCCACTTCTTTCCAGACTGCTCCTCTTTCCAGCTAATGACAATAAAACAATAAAATCTATAAAGTCTTCGGATTACTACTTTTATTTTTTTTTTTTGGTTTTGCCATCTCTCATTTGCCATTCTTGATTAAGAGTTTCCAAACAATTTTTCCTGAATGTTTTGTCATTTCTATTTACAGGCTTTAAGGTGCCTGGAAGAACAAGAGGATCAGAAATACTCAAAGTAAGAAATCTGCTTCTCAATTTGACATGTAATCAACGGTATAAATAATTTTTAGTGGTATTTTTAAAGAAAATATGCTTAAAAAGACAGTTTCTATTCTTATTTTTTGCTGTATTTTCATACAAAAGCAGACATTTATCGCTGCTGTTCCTATAGCCAAGATTTTTATTATTATTATTATTTTCATATATTTTCTCCAGTGCCCCAAAATCACTTTTCATAATGCAGAATTAATTCTTACCCAATGCATTGAGGATATAAAGAATAAATTTCTTTGTTGCCCTGACAATCAATGACAATTTTAGCACTGTACAAATGGGAAAAAAAACCCAACAAAACAACAAAAACCAACTGTACAACCACATGACAGTGTGGGAAATTATCATTTATGGGTACCTGAGGAACGTTAGTAACTTATAAATTTTATAACTAAAATAAATACACAGCCTTGAAGTTCAGGAAAACAATTTCACAGTTTGAGTGTGTTTGGAGAAAAGAAGTTCAAAAAGAATCCAACACTGTGCTTATTGTATAAAACTCCTTTCTATACACTTATATGATAATAGCCCTGGAAAAGATTACCTGGGATTTATGCAAGTGAATTTTGTTTCTATTAGCCCAAATTATCTATTTGACACTAAATTTTGGATGGTGCAGCACTTTTAAGTGGAGGTATTTCAGGGCAAGTGAGAAGAGCAAAAAAAAAAGTAAAAAAATCAGGCCATAGAGACTAAAATATGTTGAAGCAAAAAAACCTGAAATTCTTCCCTACCAAATTCTGGTGCTGTGATTGTCTTCAGTGCATCTGACCACACAATTTTTATGTAAATATATGAGAAAGTAGTGAAAATGTTGAGCTATCTGTTGCCTAGCAGCTTCATATTTGTTGTATCATGCAACCAAAAGCTGGTTAGAGGATAATACAGAGAGAGTGTGACACAGCATCTGTTGTTTAGAGAAATGTGAAAAAAAGAAAGAAAAAGTCAGCAGACAAAGATTACAGGGTGGTGATGGTCCAGAGTTTCACCTGCAACCAAGAGCAGGAAGGATTCCCCTAACTCTGGGCCCCTTTTATCTCAGTTCTCACACACTAAAACAATAGGGCTGAAATGCAAAGATGTGTAGCTTTTCAGATAGTAGGAATGAGAAAGTGTCCTAAGCCCCAACCACAAATTAAAAGGGCTGCCACGGCATTCAAAATAGAAAAATGTGACACCAGGGGATTTCCTGAATTCAGAGCTTTTAATATATCCACTAAATTGTTGTGAGTAACAGTACGCTAGGATTATAAAATAACTTCAGACTGCCTTGATTTTAATTCTTATTCAAGATATCTGCCTCCAGCAAAAAGTTTAGATGCATAAGGACTTGAGGATTTCATGAGTGCAGCTCCATAAAAATACATACTTGCTGCTCAATAAACAAAACCTGAAAGTTATGCTGGCCAATAAATCTGAGTAAGTGCTCTTAGTGCAGATGCTATTGAGCACCAGCATCCTGCATCAGCTGTTCAGAGCCCTGCTGTAAGGAACAGGATGACTCAGGGAATTGGTAATGGGATCCAGAGCCTTTCACCCCGGGTCAATCGTTATAATGTGAAACAGAGCAGGAGTCAGTGCCGTGTCAGCCCCGTCTGCTGCCTGCAGCCAAATCAGTCCGTGGCCTCCAGACAATTCTGCACAAGAATCACTGGAACCACGACAGGCCGGACAGAAACCCCTGGCACTGATATCTGGCACCAGCAAAAGAATGGGAAAGCCAAGAAGCTCTCTGGGGAAATATGTGGTGCTTTTAAAATACTTAAGGGGAAGTGTTTCAGTAAAGAAGTTAAGGGAAAATGGTTTGCAGCAACTTTTCATCTTTGTATGGTGCTGGCAACTCTTGTGGGCTTGAAGCCACTTGAAGCTACTTAAAGCATTCAGCACTCACAAAGAATATCAGACAAGGCAAATTTTGTGTCCCATATATAAATCCTGGGCAGAATCCACAACCTGCACACCTCAATGCAGCGTGTGAGGTCACCTCTGTAACTACCCACAACCTTCAGCTGCTCTGACATAGCTCAAGCCTGAAGAGAGATGTGGGTCACCATCACAATAACAGGCAGACTGATTTTCAGATCTGTTAACAGCTTTTTTTGAGGGCTTCCAGGGATTAGTTGCATCTTCTGATCTCTGTGTGCCTCTGTGCAGCCTCAACCTGTTGCTCCATCACATCCACCTCCACTCCCACGGCAACAAACTGCACTGCACAGTCCCTGCAGAGTTTAAATTCCAAAATACTGAACAGCACTGCTCATGCAGCAGCAGACCTTCCACTATGGAGAGGCTAACAATGAATAATTATCAAAAAATATGAAGGGAAAAAGGAAAAGTTCAGTCATTCTGCATGGATCTGAAATGTTTAACTTCAACATTACCAAGAATATCAGTGAAAAATACATCAAGATTGCCTTTATCAGAGACACATGGTACTGATGGGCAGCAGGTCTTTTCTGGAAAGAGGATCTGGATGAATTTATTCTGGTGTTTATTGTTAAATTCCAAGGACAAACACTGGGAGCCTTGTTAATCTTTAACTGTGAGGATGCTGACAAATCTAAAAACCTGAAAAATACTCCAGTATCTCAGCTCATCATGGAAAAAGTTTTAATCACCAGAGGAAATGTATCAAATTATCAGAAATTTCCCTACAATCACGTGGATGGACTCCCTTTTTATTACCCATGATACTATTCTGAATGAGCCAACATGATTTCTTTAGATGTTCTGTACCTCTTAAATTCATAGAAGTTCAGCTATGTTAAGCAGGAATCATGAATTTTTAAGATAACTTATTTTCCTTTCATAAAACCTGCATTATTTACCTTGATTACCAAATTACAAAACTCAGCTAACAGAAATTAAGCATGTTGACCCCCTCTAACCTCTGCAGCATTTTCATTTTTGAGTGTTCCTTTAAAGCAAGATATTGTAAGTGGTAACAGTTGTTAATATTTTTCTTCATGTCTATGGAAGTTTTTTTCACTCCTCAGTTGTGCTTAATTTCTTGTGAATTATTCGTAGGAGTAAAACGTATGGAAATGTTTTTGTTAAGTGGAGATTAAGCTTTGACTATCATTTCTTTACCCACTCCTTGAATGTAAAAATACTCTTTTGGTGATGAAAAGTAAAGTACACTTCTTAAATTTCAATATTTTCTCCTAGTTTATGCTAATAGCTACAAAGACTGGCGGGTTCTGTGCCTAGAAATAGTTTTAACTACAACACTAAGAAAATTAATTTTTGGTTGACTAGTGGGACTTTTTAAAATTCCCTTTAAAATGAAATTTAAACTAGAGAAGAATATAATTCCAAAATGAAAAACATTTTAAAAAATTCTTAGGTGGGTTTCTTCTCCCCATTCCTACCATTCAATCTGGAGTAGGCAAAGAATAAAAGATGAAAGGGAGTAAAAATACTTTGAAACCAGTGTGACATCAGCCAGTGCCAGTCAGCTGAAGAGGCATTTGTCTTTCTCAATTCTCTCTGGAGATTTTTGGTGCAAGCAGATTTACGAGGTCAACAACAGGATTTTGGCACCTGTTTTCCCACCAGTTTTTTAATGAGAGCAGAGCATCCAAATCCTCTTTGGACAGCTTTCAAAACAGCAGCTCCAGCTTCTTCATTAAGCTTTTTGGGGGACACAAAGGTGGCCAATTCCAGCGCTCAGGGCCATGAGGATCTCTCCAGGGTGGGGCAGCCATGGAACAAGCAGAGGGGGAGAGGGACAGAGCAGATCTGGGGCTGCCCCTGAGCCCCCTGCTCTGTCTGAAGGAGCCTAAGCCTCCTAAGGATCCCCCAGCACCACTGGGGATTAGGAATGCCCACGAGGAAACAAGCTCTTGGTAAGGCAAACCAAACCCACACACATATCCCCTCAAAAACCTCCTCCCAGCCCTGAATCCTGTTTCTACCCTCTGGAAATGCACCCCACTTCTCATGACATTACTTAGGTCATCCCTCTAACCCCACCCCTCTCTTTGAAATTTTATTTTAAGTTTCAATAGGTACATACAGAGGGAAGTGAAGCCCTGCTATTTAATGTGTTCAGTTTCCTGAATTTGTCTGTTATGCTTGATCTTTTGCTGTTGCACATGCACCTTATACTTTTGGAAGTGCCCTTTCCTCCAGCTACCATGCAAATAACTGCATATTTTAGATAGCTGAGGTCATACCTAACTGGGTTCTCAAATTTAAGTTTGAGCTGGCCAAGAGGTGAGCTGAGTTTCCCCCACCAGAATCGCTGCTTCCTCAGCCTGTGAGCCTATTCCCTGGCGTGTGACAGCATGGGGAGAGGAAAAGGGGCAAGAAAGAGGAAATCAGACAGGTATCTGGCTCTCTCCCACGACCAAAGCATCCTTGCTGAGCTGAGGCACATCACTCCCAGAGACCAGCACAAATACATTTCTCACGTGCATTTGCATAAGCCAAATTATCAGCTGCTTGTTGGGCTGCTGAGGATTTTTTTTTAAGCAGTCCCTTTTGCTATTCATAATCTCCATGAAGATAATTCATGGCATTTGGTCCAGCTCTTTCAGCTTGTGGAGCAGAGCTGGCTAAGCTCCTGGCAGAGGGCACTGGATTAAATGCAGGTAAAGGTTATGAATGGTGAGCTGTAATTTACTGACAGCAGCAGGGGGGAGACAGAGGGCATGGTGTGGTTTTCAAGGCATGAATTAAAGTTCTCTGGTGAAATGAGGGTGTTTTGAGCTGATTAAATTATAAGAAACGTGCACCTGGGCCGCATAAAGATCTGATGTCCTCTCCCTGGAGTTTGACTGATAAAAGAAGTGATGTATGTCGTAATTTCTGCATCAACTGAAAGTTTAATACGTGTAATTGGGAGCTGCTTTTCTTCTCTGAAATTGCAAACACAGCAAAATTGCAGGCTTGGTGCCACTGATGAGTCATTGTTGGCCTGCTGGACCTGTATTACAATGGCCATACACAAAGAGAACCATGACACCCCAGTTTACCATCATTATCTGTTTCCTTTTCAGTTGTTTCCACAGCTGAGCAGCTCAGACAGAGCCTGGGTCAAGTAGCAGGGGGAGGAGTTGTTGAAATGGTAGCTTTTAAGGGAGATGAGTTAGGTATGATCTCAGCCATCTAAAATACACAGCTATTTGCATGGCAGCTGCAGGAAAAGGCCCTTACAAATGTATAAGGTACAACAACATCAATAGAAAAATGCAGAAAAATGAACACGATAAGTAGCAGGGCATCATCTTCCTCTGTATGTACCTCTTGAAATTTAGAACACAATATAGAAGAGAATTTAGTCTATTTTGCTAAAATGGCAGCTAAAGATACCTTAATATCCACAAAAAAAAAGTCAGCAGTTCAGTTGTTGAAGCACTTCATTGCCAATGATTTCTTCTTTAATCTTGTTTTCATCACAGCTCCAGAAGTCTGGAATGGAAATGTAGACACATTACTCGTTTCAGACACTCCAAATCTGAATTTAAAAACCCCAACTGCTTTAAACTGGAGGTTAACAGAGCTTATTGAGCAGTTGAAAGCAAATAAATTATGAAAATAATGTATTCTTTCTTTAGAATTAAAGTGGGGGGAGCTGAAGAGAAACATCCATACTTGCTAGATCAGAGTAATATTCATAATTTTTAACATTATAAAGCAGAAATATTTTGGGGGAAAAAAAGCCTATGAGAGGCTAATTTGCAGTTCATAATATATATTTGCATAAAAAGGTCAAACTTCACGGGCATTATCACCTTGGGGAGAATTAACTCCTTGAATTAGGCTCGTACTCCCTCTTTTAATCCCGAAGAAAAACCACATTCCTCCAAATCCAAGCCCTGTGGTGACCATCACACAGCATCCCTGGGATACACAGCAAGGCCTGGACTGGGTTGATTGCTTACACAGCCCCTACACTGAGTCAGGGGAGTATTTCTCACAAGTTGTTGGGCATTGAAATATCATCTGGATAGATTTGGCATCTCTATTGCAAAGAGGAGATATCAGTAAAATGCATAATAGCAGAAAAACCTTGATATTATTTTGTCTGACAATGGGCAACCACTGTCACTGGCTTCACAGAGGAAAAGGGAAAACGGGCACTGATTTTGTTCCCAGTTTTACTGATGTAGCAGTAAACCCTCTTTTGTTAAAAGCAGAAATTTTCTTCTCTAATGCATGAAACCTTCAAGGTGAGTAATTTATTTTAACATAACTTCATCCTAATTAGCAAAGGAATCCAACCTGTGGTAAACCCCTCTGGTACCAGGGCTAACCACAATTTCTTCTCCAAATAAAACTGAAAGCTATTATTTTCTCCATGTAATGAAGTGAAAATAAGGAAATATGAGAACCTGTACAAGTTAGATTTAAGCTACAACCAATAACAGCTCTTATGCTGCAGGCACTCACCATTTGTTTCTTCAGGGATTGATACAAAGGGAGAAGTCCAGTTTAGAGTAATCAGGTGGAAAAGCCCATGGAAATCCCTGGACAAATGCTCTGACTAGAGAGAAAATAATTGTATATTGCATTATTTTTCTTCAGACCATAGAACCAACTGAAAGACAATGTATTGGTTTTGGAATCTGTTTGGTTTTTTTCTGAACTGGACAGACAAGTATATCAAATCAACATTTATGTTTGTGAGTAAGAGCTAGTTACATTTTAAAATTATTTCAGACAGAGGACATTTCCATGATCTGGAATAAGAAATTGAGGCCTGGCAATATAAGGTTGTGGCATAATAAAAGAAAAAAAGTCTTACTGTCACTCAGTAAATAAACATTTTCAGTCATCCCTAACAGTGACAGCAGTCTGGACAAAATCACTGCACTCCAGCTGGTGCTTTAGCAACCTTGTTTTTGTTTTTTTTCTTCCAGATTATGAGAAACAATAGGAGAAAATAAGGCAAAGGAGCAAATGTACATGTAAAGTGTTGAAAGTAGGCTGGTCCTGGGAACAAATTATGAACTGGACACAAAGAACATTGAGCCACAAATGAGCATGGAGGGACAGAACTGCTTATTTATTAAACAATGCTCTTACTTTCAGTCCACAGTATCTTAAAACTGCCTCACTGGGACCATTACCAGAGCAAATTACTGCTCAACATGAATAAATGTGGAGAAGTCTGGGTCTAAGCTTTTAAGTGGTGGGGTTTTTTTTAACGTTTTAATGTGTTTTAAATTGTTTTTATTATTATGCACAGCTACATCATAGGGGCAATTCTCTACAGATGAGGCTGAGCTGAGCTCTCTGTTGAAAGGTCAAGGCTTGCAACAAGTGTTACTAATTAGGGACACAGGCACAGAGTGAGTTATGTTTTCTTAGATAAAGGAAAGGAAAGAGAACCTAGCTGTTGTTTAACGTTACATGAAATCATTTGTGTTTCTCCAGAGCTAGAGTTTAAAAATATCATGTAACCATCGTCCTGGTTCTGAAGCTGCCCTACCCCATAGGTGCAGAATCACAAAAAAACCAAAAAAAAAGCCAACAAAAAACAAACAAACAAACAAAAAAAAACCAAAAAAAGGGCAGGTATACACGAGGCTATCTCCAACTTCAGAAGAAAGCTTATCTATCACAAAGGTTCTGTCAGTCTCCCAAGAAGAGGGGCTAATGTGGGATTTCTCTATCAGAATGCAGCTCAATGAATCAAATGTCAGCACGGGGGAGGAGGTGATGAGAATGCACCGGGTACAGGGAAAGCAGGAGCTGATACACAAAAGCTGAAAAGTCTATTTTGTGAGGTCAGAGAGGTGACAGTGGAGACCACTGAATCAGAATGATCTTTTCAGGCTGCAATTCTCATCAGGGTGAGGGATGCTCTCTTTGAAGGAAAAAAATGTTACAACTATTACTATATGGTACAGCTGGTACTCAAGTGTAACTGGAAATGAGAACAAAAGTTCACCACTGCTGGCACCAGCAACATCAGAAATACCTGTGAATATTTGGAATTTGGGAACTAATGGCCTCTGATGGCCATCCACAGTCTAGTTAGATAAAGGGTAATGCCTTCTACTCCACTTCTTACATTTGCTATGTGCTCACACTCTCACTTTGTAGCACTTTCAAGCAGATCAGCTACTGACAAAGTGAAACAAAGCTTATTAAAAAAGGCAATGTTAAAAAAAAACCCATGACTTATTAGCGAATGAAAGTTAATTGTTTCCTTCCAAATCATAAGTTAAACCAGCAGGTTGAGAATCACCTCTAAGACAAACACTCACACCTGAGTTCCTATTATTGAGGTGATGGAGACTATGATAATCTACAGAAGTGAATGCAGAGGTTGCACTCCTGACAGCTTTAGATTGCTTTGTCTAAATTAATAACAACTCTGAATAAAAGCCATCAAGTCCATCTGTACAGTCTCACACTTAACTTTTCCATTAGTGTCACTGGCCTCCCAGGGGCCTCTTCTTCTACTTCATATGTTTATGGACAAGACATAAATGACCCTGTCTGCATCAGCTGGTCTCAGTGAGCATCTCTCTCCCTCTCCTCCTCTTCTATCCATCAAAACTCTTCCCTGTGATTACACCACATGCCAGGAACACAGTCATACCTTGAAATGCTAAATGAAAGGCCTACCAGCTCATCTGGGAATGCTTACTCATGCAGGCTCGGTGTGAAGCAGGGGCACTGCAGCTGATGAGGCTGCTGCACCTGCGTGTGTGAGTGGCACAAGTGCCTCTTGCAGACAGATCCCTCCTGCTTTCCACTCGGCTTTTCCTTTCTCCTGCTCAGCAGGCAGGGAGTTTAGAAGAAATAGGGGGTGTGCATGATGAAGGCACACACAGAATGTGTGAAATAATAAACCTTTCACCTCCACTCGAGGCACAGCTCCTGTCGTGAGGCTCTGGATGCGGTGCTGAGCTCCGGCTCAAGGATTCTTGCTCAACCTGGGACGGAGTCACCAGGCTGCCTGGGGAACACAGGTGACACTGGAATTAAAATCACCTCTGAGAACATCTCTTTATTCTCATGGATTGATTTATTTTGTCACTGTGACTTGAAAGATCAGATAATCAACAAGAGCTGTTGTCAAATGGGTGTTTCCCAAATACATTAAAATGCTCAATTCTAGAGTTGCACTTGGGTCCTTAAAGGACTTTCAGGAAGGCCTCTGAGTTAAAAAAAAAAATGCTTGATAATAGCCTGACATTCAGGACAAACTGAGTTTGGCTGCTCCCAATCACAATTCTGCTGAGGGACAATAATTACCCCTCACAATGCTGCCGGCCGATGCGGTGAGCAGCTTTCCTGTGGCACTTACTGTTAAGCACATCATGGGGCCTGATGGGTTTATGATGTGGACAGACAAGCCCTGAAGAGTAAAACATAGAGACTCATTGCCAGAGTGACCTACAGCAGAATTAAAGTGAGGTCTCCAAGGGTGGAAGGGGAGTGTATCCATCACCTGCTCCTTGTAAGCACCCCCCCAGCCACAGAGCTGATACCCAGTAAAATTCATTGCCAAATCAGCTTCTGGACACAGAATAATGAAATACTATTTATTGATTTGTATTTTCATTGCAAGGGAGGAAAAGAAGCCAGTCAAGATGGTTTGGTGTGGGAATTTCAAAGCACTTGTCTCACATATAGATAATACATTGATGTTTTATTGACACTATAATAAAACCTTGCAGCCTATAAATATTGGGCTTTCTCCTTTCTAAAAAAGGAAAGAAATTTCAGTACAACAAAGCATATGTTACAGATTCTGAAGTGATCCTCCCTGCACACTTAGTCCAGATTTCAGGATGCCTGTTCCTTTTCTATTGTGGCACTTGCAAGAGGCTTGAACTAAATTGGAATAAAAGCAATATCAATTTGAAATTAAACGCATCCCACATTAACACAGAGGCAAAATACCTGTCTGCACAGAAGGGGGCCTTTCAGGTAGAAAAATCCTCACAGGAAAAACTTTGATTAATGGCCTAACTATGGGTTAAAATAACTCTTAAAAAAATATTGTAAATATACCAAAATTCAAAATTATTAAAATTCTGCTTATTAAAATGTCTTTATAAAAAGAAAACTTCAGGAAAAAAAAGCAAAACAAAAGCATATTATAAAACATCTTAATGGTCTGTTGTCTAGTATAAATATAACTGTTTGTCAATATAATTATGCAAATGGATCTTGGCTTTTATTGAAAATTCATCAGTAGCAGGAAAATGCCAGAAAGAGGCAAACTCTCAGCACCAAAGTCACAAAGCTTTTTGCCACACTCCTCATTCTGTTTGGAGACATGAACAAAGACTGCAAAAGTTTATGGAAAAATTACCCGTTGCATAGAAGGAGTTTAAAAAAAAATAAAATTAAAGCACCCTCAGAATACTCAAGGCACAAGTAAGAAAAACCAGGATGGGATTAGTCCAATGAAAATTTTCACACAACCAGGACATCTCGCTCTTTGTCTGAGCTTTAACAATTAAATATTTTTCTCTTTTTTTCCTCTAAAATTTGCAATGTTTTCATCAGGCAAAATTTTGCTTGATGCATTTAGATTCATTGCTCATGCACTGATTCTGCAGAAGCTGTAAAAATACCCTGAAGTCTAGAGACACCCTTAAGTCTCTGACTTCAATGCAAATTAAGCCTGTTTTTGAATGGGTACTGCATAAAATAGGTTATCATTGCGAATATTTGGAATTCGAAACTCACTTCCCATTTTTGTCCCATAGAATTAGCATAGCATTTATTGCTCCAGTGAATATTCCCTTTATATTCCTTAGAATATTCATGGAAATCAAATGGAAGAGAGGTACAATCAGCTTCATTGAAAATTCAAATGAATGTTTTCTATTTTTGGCAACACTCCTCACACATCATTAAAAACCAAAACAGTTATTCCGTGCAAAATGCAAATAAAAATAAACAAACAAACAAAAAAAAATGCCCTGGAGCTCCCTTTCCCTGCCATTGAAAATGTCCCCTCCTGCCACCCTTCATCCTCCTAATTGTCATTCCCTGGTGACACAGGAGCCACATCCTTTTGGGACTTGATGCTCCCAAGAGATTTGATGTGGGCCTGCAGCTTCCAGGAGAAGGAGAAAGGGTTGAGGACACAAAATGAGTGTATAAAACAAGCTGATACCAGAAAGAACCACAACCTATTCCTCCCCTTACTCATTTCCTTCTCCCCTGTCAGCTGTGTGTCATGTGCAACAGGCAGCTACCTAAAAATGGCAAAAAGAAACTTAAAAAATGAATTTTATGATGAGGTGGTGCTCTCCAAATGGAAAGTTACAAAATAAGTGGTTGTATAAAGCAAACCAATGGCTTTGTAATTTAATTTAATTTTTTCCCACTTTTGCTACTTCAAAACTGTCTTCAGCACACCACTTTTCACAGTGACATCAAAACTATCTTTTCACACAAGGACTTGAGATCCCTGCCACTATAAGTAGACTAAACCCAATAAGAGGCCCAAGGAAGAGGCACATTTTGGTTCCATGTGTAAGGGAGGGGAAAAATTACACAGCAACTAATCCTGCCCAAAATCAGGTGGCAACAAGATCACCAGTTCAGCCATTAGACACACAGCCTGCTGAAAGCTGAAAATCAGCTCCCACCCTGCCCAGAGTGACAGGGACACACAGCCTGGGGACACCTGGGGACAGTGTGGGTCATGGTGTGGAGCTGCTCCCCTAAACCAGCAGGACATTCCCCACGGACACATCACCCCCCTCTACCTGCAGG
The DNA here is from genome assembly GCF_001522545.3 of Parus major. NCBI lineage: Eukaryota > Metazoa > Chordata > Aves > Passeriformes > Paridae > Parus > Parus major. The sequence goes on from NC_031768.1 coordinate 111,697,760, forward strand.
CCCATCTTTCCTGTCCTCAGTGCACGCCAATCACCTTTAATCACTTCTCCCTGAATATTTATTTTGGCTTAAAATAGGAAATATTAGGAGAACACCTCACACAGCAACATGTTTTTTACAAAGCAACTCGGAGGAGGCCACTCTGTCAAACCCCAGCTTGACACCAGCTGCCATGAAAGGCTGATCCATCTGAAATGTCAATACATCATTTCAAATGTTCTCACTCGGAGCTGCTTGAAGCATCCAAAGGCAGCAAAATCAAAGGGAATGTTCTCCCTTTTTTCAGGAAAAAAAAAATAAGAAAAAGAAAAGGAGTGAAAATAGAAAGGCAATTAAGTTTTCCCCCTAGAAGCAGCCCCTTCACATTAAAAGGGTGATACTTCAAAAAGCCAGTGAAGAGGGAGACAGTGTGTGTTTCAGACAAGTTAAGTGAAGAATCCAGGACAGAGTGATAGGCCTGTCATGCAGGAAATCCAGCATTTCAACTAAGAGTTAGAAATGAGCTAGAAGCCAAATTAGTTCTCTATGCACAGTGCCCACCTAAGAGAAGAGCAGCCAAAAAGCACAACACTGGCAAAGGCACTCTCATACTCCTCTCATGAGGGATTATCTGCAGAGCTTTGGCTTTGTGACTCATCAAAATATTAATTGTGAGAAAAAAGGACAGCCCAGCCAGGACATGCAGCTGATGCTGGCCTAGAAATCAGATTAAAAGGAAATAAAGTTCAGTGCTTGGGGACAAATTTCTTCAGGCATTTCTCCTAGCCCCAGGCAGAGAACAAAGATCATGTCTTGCATTTCTACCCTAGCATGGTGGTACCATCACTTCTGATGGCACTCAGGGGTTGGCAAGGGAATTCTGAGATATTCCCTTCATGCTCCCTTCCCCTCTTCCATGAGAGCCCCTCTGTTTCAGACCTCTTTCATCTTCTTTTCCCTAAAAAGCCAGTCAGGAACACAGTTGGGATGCAGGGGCTGAGTCTCTTTGGGCTTTCCACCCTCTCTCTCTCTCTAAAAGCACCAGGGCTGTTGTGATGCCAAGCCAACAGAGACAAGGAGAGGAAATCTGTACACTTCAACCAGGCCAGCCAGCTTCACTTTAAAGAGAAAGCCCCTGGGAAACAGAATAAATATCCAGAAAATCAAACAAAAGTTCCCTTTGGAATTTTTTTTTTTTTCCACTGGTTTCCATGCCCTTGCACAAAGCCTGATACCACTGAAATTCATGTGGTGTTTGGGAAGGATGCAAAAATGAGCACAAGGGAACCAAATACTACGCAAGGCCTCTATTTCTGGTAAGACTGCTCTGAGTTTAAAATTGCCTGTCATTTTTATCTGTGTAGGAAATTATCTGTATCTTTAATGTGAGATTAATGGAGTTGAGCACTTCTGGATCACTGGCACTGGCTACTGTGCTCCATGGATATTTTTGCATTGAAATGGTATTAAATCAACAGTAAGGCCTCCATTTGGCATAAATTTCACAAGCACATCTGAGAAAAGAAGGAAGCAATTCGTAGAAATACAAAAAAATGTTCAACAATTTTTTTAAAAATAATATTTGAGGAGTGGGGGGGAAAAATTATTTCTATTGAATATATGTATCCATATGCTGAGCATGTATTCTTTGATGTTATTGAATGCTTATAATCTAGGAATAGTATGACTTCTTTTAAATTTCATCCAACAGTCTTAAGCACAAAAGTACTTTTGTTCCTGCTTGTTCTGTTTGTCATTTTTACCATCATGAGCATATCTATTATTTCACACTATTAAAAGTTTCTAATAGATTTTTATTTTTCTTTGAGTAGAGAGAATACCAGAAAATATAATCAACTTTTAAAAGATGAGCTTTTAACTTATTACTGACCATTTCTGAAAAAATTAATCATATTTCAAAAGAAATATCATATTCCATTACTCAAAAGAAAAACTTTTTATCAAATTCAATATTCTCTTAAAATAATACTTCCAAATATTACTCAAACCCTTCAACTTTTTTGTTCCATGTTCAAAAAGTTTGAGGTAAAAATTTCCAGAGACAAATGGTATCTCGAGGTAAGAACACAATGGCCATGGAGCACAGAGTGACTGAAAGGGAGATGAATATCTAAAGGCTTTTATCACAACTTTATTTGCTACTTTCATCCTCAGATGTCTTTTCCAAAGTTCCCTCATTGCAAAAAGTGACAAAATTAATAAAAAAATTCAAAAAAATGCAATGGTTCAATCTAAGAGATTTTCCTTTGAGGTGCTTTTTATGAGCTGAAGACCCATCCTGAAAATGTCTTACCCCTGTAAATGCAGAAATAAATGTAAACTGCTGGAATGGGAATATTGCAAGAATTTCAACACAATGCAACACCACCACTGCACTGACACCAGTAGGAAACCTGATGAACTGCCAGTGGATTTGGAAATTGATGGTTTTATTAAAGCTCCCATCAGCATCAGTGCTGATGGGATCAGCCAATGGGTTTTAACTCAAAGGATATTTTAAAGGTTTTCTTTTTAAGCTGAAAATTCACACAGCTTTCAGGCTTTTTTTTCAAAGACTTATTGATGTCTTTGGGGTTTTTTTACATCTAGTTTTTGCTCTCTTTTTTTTTTTTCTTCTTTCTGCTACCAAATTCACTAATGATATCAAGATACATTTTGGTTTTCCCCCTTTCTGAATTTTCTCTGTCTTTTTTTTTTCTGAAATAATCTTTCCTGCTATTTTATAAAAAGCAACTCATACAATCCATCATTTCTCACAATAAGGGACTAAGATCCCCATTTCAGGAAAGTGTGATTTAAAACGTGGCTCTTTTCCCCAAAAACTCCAGCAGTCATTTTTGTACTGCATCAGTTCTTTAGGCCCCAGTTGGGCTGGAGTTAAGATCTGTGCAAACACACAAATGCAGGGGGTTCATCTTTGAAGTGGTCACTCAGCATCACCCAATAAAGGACTATCAAAAAGGAAAAGTGCTTTTGAATATTTCCTCATTTCCATGTGGTGCAGAAGCACACCAGCTTTTGCTTAATATTAAGACACCCTTCAAAGCTACAAAAGTTAAAACATTTCTTAATGCTGTATACACTGAGACAATTGGACAATACTTCAAAGCCCTTGGGTTTAAATCTTTTGGTATCACTACCATTCAAGTAAAAAGTATTTATACAACATTGTCAAACAAAAGTTATTTTGCAGCTAATCTGACATAGTTTTGGAACAGAAGATAATAAAAATCTATTGCATCCTGTTTATTTTCTGAAAAGGGTGAAACTTGATCAGATGGGGCATTTTAGCTCAAAAAAACCCTTAAAAACATTGACATTGTTTACATGATTTCAGTATCGAGTATTTATCAGCTCTAAACCAGGAAAGGTGCAGAATAAAATTCAACAAGCTTTCCAAAAAAGTGCAGGAAAGGATCAGATAAGGCCAGCCATTCCTGATGGGGCATGTGAACCAGAAACACTAAGATGTATTCCTCTATAAATCCATATGATTGAGAAACTCTCCAAAATATTAAGATAATGTGCAACCTCTTATTAATAGCAAAAGAAACTTCTTGTTGCCTATTCCTTGGATGGGAGCTGGAAATAATTTTATTAATTCATTCCTCTACTCCTGAGAAGTTTATGTGAGCATTTTCCACAAGTTTGGGAAATGTTCAATCATCAGCTTTTTACCTTTGTTTCCTTCTAATTCAGATGCTTTAGAATGAGAGGTAAATGCACCCATGCCTGTAAATATTCAGCCTTTCCTTTCCTGCATCACCTCCCACTCCTGTAACAGCCAAATACTGAGGGGATAATCCACACAGCAGCCTGAAAAAATAACATAAAACCCACCACTATCTACCTGTCTCTGCTGCTTATGGAGCTTGTAAATATCACTGCTCATTTAATTTTATTTTTAATTCTATGGGTTTGGGGTTTTTTTAATCTATGTTTTGGAAACCTAATAATTCATCTTTTCCAGGCATATCATTAGTTTTACAAGGTAAAATAATTCACTTCACTCTATTTGATGTATTAGATATTTAAATAAGCCACTAACTAGATGAACCAGGGAAATAGGCAGGATACTGGGTGAATACACATGAAACTCAGATACCTGAGTTTTCAGTTCAATCAACAACAAAAGTGTTGCCCTCCAAAACAGCTTTTCAAGCTTTCTTTCAACAATCAGTTCCTCATAAAAAGCAGAGAGATTGACCTTGGATCTGATGTGTTTGTCAAACTGTTTGACATCAGAAGTCAACCTAAAAAAAGAAGATTTCAGCACTGTTTTTTAGAGCTGGATATTTACTCTCAGGCAGAAGCACACAGGTGCTGGAAGCCTTGACAGTTCACAACCCATTGGCCATCTCCAGTTGAGGAGGACAAGAACTTCTCAGGGCTGAGACTGAGCCCTGGGGTGGGACATGGGGCCATGCAGCCCCCCAGGTTTCTGAACTCCCCCTCTCAGTGGCCACCATCAGTCCAGGTCTCAGTAAGAGAGAATATTTATTTTGTTTGTAGTCAAAAGAGAACTGTCAGGCACTGTGGAGTACCAGGTACCAGCACTGCTCAGGGGTCCCCATCTGAGGTGAAATGGGAAATCAAATTCCCAGTTTAACTTAAAGATGTGCATAAATCAAAGGCTCTCTGTAACTCTGAGTAACCCACGGCATTGCAAAATTAATTTCAAAACTGAAAAACTGCCTCATCCTCTGCATGATTTTTCCTGAATTTATATTTCACTGTTATTCCATAAAAAAGAATTTTTAATTCACGTTCTTGAAATAAAAAAAACCACAAAATCATAAACTTTGTATTATGCTGCATTTATATTTATTTTATGTGCATATATTTGATCCAATCTTGTTTGGATTGCAAGGAAACGTTATGAAAAACAAAAATATTATCATGACAGTTAAATACTTTGGTTCAGCCCCACATCCAAGCATATTCAATGTAAGTTTTTACAGGTACTTGGAATGTATGCCTTTCTTCAGAGCCACATAGCTTCCACTGGACAGCACATATAATCCGCAGTTATCTAAACATTAATTCCTATTTTAATCACTAGTTTACTTGTTCACATTTAGATTTCCTAAGTCAAATACAACACTCACAAAGATATAGTTTTTCTGAGCAGAGACTATAGAAGCAGCCAAGTAGATTCTATTTTTTAAGTTCCATTTTCCGTTCCCCAAGCGAGTTAAGCAGATCCTAAGTGTCACTGAAAGTGACTTTTGAAACTCATGCAAGAATGTCAGCTACTCTACTGCTTGTATATAATTTTCTACATCCTGAAAACAGTAGTTTACGTGGAAGCAGGACTGAAATGTCATGACACAGCAGAATTTCAATTGCTTGGATGTTTAAACTGTGCTTTTCCTGTTTTTGAACGTATTCTGGTTCTCTTCAAGATGAAATTATATCCTGAATTCCTGAGATTTATGAAAATTACTTTTAGTTGAAATGCCAAAATTCTTGTAGCTTTTAGCAGCAAAAGTTTAACAATTACATTATCAATAAAAACAAAACAAGACAAATCTTAAGCTTAATTCCAGCTCCACTTCTGGAACAAAGGCAAACAGATTTGATTTTACTTTCACTTAAATATTGCAAGTGGGAATCAATAGAATTATAGAACTGTCAATACTGGAAGAGACCTGTGAGATCATCCAGTCCAATTGTCCACCCAGCACTGCCCCTGTAGCCCCATAACACCTGAACAATGAAAAGATTTCATCTAATATCCAATCTGAATTTCCCCTGTCTCATCTTAACACCTTTTCCTCACATCCTCTCACTGCAGGTACAGCAGAAGAGAAGGAAATCACCTTTAAAATAGTCAGTAAATAATTTTTAAAAACTCAGCTCTGCACAACCTGCATTTAAAAAGGGCAGAAATAATCAAAATAGCAAGAAGAGTAGCAAACTTTTCCAGATATTACTCTGGCTAATGAAGTGAGAGGTGAAAGTAAACTGTCTGAATATATTTTGCCATAAAATTGTGTCCTGGAACAATCTCCTGCCAAAGGAAAAGATAACAACAGAGGCCCTGAAGGATTTGTTACTGTGACTGATTTTGTTTAACGGGTTCATACAAATTGTTTGGAAAAATGAAAGAGGCTGTAGCTTGTCAAAAACTGCAGATTTATTAGAAAGAGCAATAATAGATGGAACCCTATCAGGGGTAGGGAATAAACAGGAGGAATCTGAATAGGGTAGGACAATAGGGATTGAGAGATCATCTGCAGTGTCAGGAGATATGATATAATGCCTTTAGGGAGGCCCAGCAAAGGATTAAAAATAACTCAAGTTTGACAAGTCACAGAGCAGATGAATCATGGCTAATGACAAAAAGAAACAGCACGCAGACAGGATCACACAATTTGTGTCACGCAGCAGTAAGGAAGTCAAAAGGTCAGTGAAGAACTGGGAAGTGAATCAGGCACTTGTGCTGTGGATTCTTGTCACATAAATAGTTTTCAACTTTTAGGAGAGCATTTTCAGATTTTGTGTGCTTTTTACAGAGAGCAGTGATTTTTTTATTTTTTATTTTTTGAAAATTCTTTTTTAGTTTAGCCAGGATTTTTCTCCTTTTTGTTATCACAACTGCATAATACAAGAAAACAACAGCTGGAATAAACACTTAAAACTAGAAATTGATCAGTAATTACTGTGATGTACCAGGGGAAAGGGGAATTGCAGTGAAATTCCTCTTCTCTCTTTTGGAAGATTATCTAAAGGACTGCTTTACAAAATGTTTGCTCTGCTGTAGACAGTTTCTTTGGGAATGTGTTTTTATGGCAGGGAAAAGGGGGAAAGGAAGAGGGGGAAACAATACTCACAAATCTCTGAAAAGGGAAATATGTCATTGCCACAACAGGCAGAGCAAAAAACAAGCTCTGAGAATTTCACAGTCAGACAACAAAAATGCTCCATCCAGTGAGATTCCAGAACTCTCACATTTTCAAAGCCATGCACAAAAGTAGATACTGACACCCTCTTGAAATCCAAATTTTCTTCAGAATTCTTCTTACCATTTCCTACACTGCTCACCCTCAGGGCTTAGTCCTGTAATCCACTATAATAATTATCAATAAGTACATGTTGCAAAGTCATGTTTATGCCACAGATTGAACTACTTGTACTTAAACCAGTTAGAAATATCTCTAATGGTGAAATTATATTAAAAAATAATACTAAAACCAGATTTTTCACCTGTTAAATAATGGTTCAAAGTAGATATATTTCCCTCAGAATAGCAAGATTTTCTTGTTTATGTTTAAAAATATATGCACTGCCTATGTGAATTGCACAGATTTTAAGTAAAACAGCTTCTCTGTTTGAAAGCATAAACATTAACTATTAGCTTCTACTTAAAAAGAGATAAATTGCATTAATGTCACTTAGAAATTAAAATACATTGACATTTTATTTCATTTCAAACTTGTGACAAACATTGACATTTTGACTGTTCTCAGAAAATGAGATTACAGTTCCAGGCTTGGATTCAGGGTAGGCTACTTCAAAATCACAAAACTAACCTAATAATGATGAGAAAAGGACTTTTGGATTGATGTATCTGTAGACTCAATTCATGCAAGTCACACTTGAACCTGCCTGTGAAAGTGACTGTCAGAAACAGCAGATTTGCCAATAAAGAAAAATTATTAGAAGAACCTCTCAACACATTTTTTTCTTATTTCTTGTTTTACATCTAAAGTGACCAGTCTATATTTTATTGTCAATTTTTTTCTGAGAAAAACTGAGACCAAAATATAGTTTCAATTAGGAAAAAAAACAAAACTTCAATTCTCCATCCTAATAGGTAGAACGATAACCACACAACACCTGCACATATTAAGGTCATTTTCCATCTTTCCCACAATTTCCAAGGACATTCCTGTGGTATAGAATATTTATTTTTATTTTAATGGTAAGTAATCATTTAAAACTTTCATGTAATTAAAAAAAAATCATGACTCCTAAGGATTTCAGTATTGTTGAATATGGTAAGAAAAAAAGTCAATTAATTTAAAAATAAATCACTAGAGAGTGAAAGCAGACGTTTTCTACTGTGAGCTCTGCATTCCAATAGAGCACCTTGATTCATTGACAGAGCATTTTTCCAACAGAAACAAACACAAACTGCAAAATAAACAGCAACAAAACAGTAATTCCAGGTTCAGTTACTATTTCTAGGGAGCTACTTCTACAAACACTGAAATTAGGATTATAATTCCACTTGAAGTAAGGGAAAACTAGCCAGGGAAGTGGCTCTGCACACACTCTTTGGTCCATTCAGAGCTCCAAGTTCTTTGCTGATAAAAAAATTATCAGTAACCCTCTTATGTCTATGAATTTTGTTTTGAACAAGGCTCAAGCAGATATTCCTTTTGAAGCTCCATCAAAAATAATTTATTTAATTCCTCTGCTCTGGAGTTAAAGCTTGGATCTTTACCCAGAGTGACTGGACCTGTTGCAAAGTAGCTAAAAGCTATCATAATATTTCTTTAATGAATGCAAGCCTTATTGAAAAATAAAACACAATATGAATCAATTTGTGCCTGTTCTGACTGTGAATTTCAGTGCTAATGCTGTACAGCATAAGGCTAAGCAGTACTCAGGGATAATTTGTGCTTTTAATTTGTGAGGGGTTTTTTGGCACAAGCCAGGGGTCAGGTTTCATTTTTGTTTCAATTCACAGCACAGCAGACCAGTGTAACTCAATAATTTTTTATATATTTACTTATTTGGTTTCCAAATCTGGCACAGGGCAGACCCTGGCTTCTCTTCACAGAAGTCTTTCCCCAGAACCTTTTCTCCTGTGCCCACTATACCAGTCTAGATGTGAACCTATGAACTGAGAATAGGAAAATCAGCAAGGAAACAGTGGGAAGAACTTGGTTTTTCAGAGTTACCCTGCAGCTCCACCTCAGCTCTAAATGTAAAGCTGTCTCCTTGAGTCCCACCTGACTGCAAATTCTCATTAACACTTGGCAATTTGAACAACTGCAGTGGTAATTTCATGAGAAGATTTGGCATTAACAAGAGACCAAGAAATAAATAAAGGAAATTGAAAGGGGTTTTTTTCATCCCTGATTCTTTCAGGGTTTTTTTTTTCACTGTTTAATGCCACCTTCTATTGTACACATTCAATTGTCCCCCAGCCTTGCCCAGGATGGTTACAACTATAAAAGTGCCTGAAACCAAACACACACATCTGCTCACAGAACAACTGCCAAGAGAAATTCCTGTACTCATGCAGAGCCTTGTATTGTCCTGAAAACTTTAATTTTACCTCTTTTGGAGCTAAAATATAATTATGGACCAGATTATGGCACTATGTTTAAACAATTTGTCCCAATTATCCAGAAAACTGTGTTTAAGGATTTATTGAAAGTACTGGGAAGGAGGGAAAGGTGACAATTATGATTATTAAATTATACTTCATATCAAGAGACTTAGGCAGCACAATCCTGTCACTTGTATAGACACAAAAAAGGATGCAACATGTGAAGCTGAAGAATAATCCTGTGAGAATTACTGGAATGATTTTGAAGAGAACAAAACTGGCACCAGATGAAAAATGAGCCTAAACTTTAACACATCTAAGGTATATTAAATATTGGTCCCATTTCACTGTCAGCATCCAAGCTGTTAAAAGAATTACCACTTAAGGTGCAAGGAATCATGTGCCTTTTTGTCCCAGGGGATGCAAAGGAGAATTATTGAAATCTGATGACAATAAGCCGATGAAGTGAGATGCTCTCAGCTCAGCACTGGCTGTGACAGGCATCTCTACAAGAAATTGATGATGGGTGAAATCAGCCTTACATACTTTCAGATGAGCCTCAGCCCATCTTTTTGCCTTTTTTTCCCTATTGTTAACTTGAAAAGAAATCACTTCTTCAGCTAATGTATCTTTGTTATCTACTTTCTAACTCTTTCAAGGAGCTGTTTTCCTCAGCTGTTGGACAAACCCCACTCATGTTAAAAACAAGACATGCACTTTATAAAACTTCTATTTTTTTTTTAATCTACTGAATGGATATTTTAAAATAGCTGCTGCCTCCCTTTCCCATTAGAGCTGGCCAAATTCTGTGCAAGTGATTGCTTTATTGTGGAGTCCAACTTTTGGCTCCCTGGTGCCAAAAGGCATAATAGATAAACAGCTGGAGCATTCTCTTCACTTGGAGATTACATTTGCCAAGAATGCTTTTGACTGTGAAAGCAAACACACACACAGACACGCACAGACAGGCACACCAGGGAGAGGCTGAGAAAATCATCTCTGGAAAGCTGTAAACATTGCTCATTCCTTCTTTTGGGATGTTCTGTTATGATTAGGACTAGGCTGTGGAAGGAACCCATAGTGCAGGAGAAAAACCTCGCACAGAGATGGAAAATGAATTCCCTAAGATCATAAAGAGAAGCTACAACACAGACAGGAATGGAAAGGCAACAACATCCACATTGATTTCCACACCATTCATTCATTCTCTCCCTGTTCCTGGGAAATCTGGATTGTACATTTAACTCCTTGTGGATTCTGCATCTAGTTCAGTGCAATTTACTACTATGTACGTCTCCACACATGTGGGCTATGAAGAAAGGACTTATTTTAGAGAACATCCATATGCTACAAGCTGAAATCCTTAAGAAAGGAGAAGCAATGATATCAAAAAGGAAGGGATGCAACCAATGTGATGTGCGATTATTTTAGCACTTCTAACCAGCCAAGCACAGCAGCTGCAGTCAAGACCAAGGAAAAGGTGAGAAGATGTGACTGCTTGGATTTAGGATCCTGGGAGGAAGGTCTGGAGACCATTTCTGTGTAGACAAAGTTGACACACAACCCACGTGTCTCAGTCACTGAGAGGTGATCTCCAGCAGGAAAGGGTGAGGGATAGATGAAACCAAAACAAAGGTGCCACCCTAAAACCTGAGGGAACCTGCAGGGGTGGCAGGCAGGAAAATTCCAGGGAAGTACAGAGGAAAGGATGGTTTGGAGAGAATGTGAGGGGAACCTGAAGGGAAGGAGCTGCAGGCAGCACACACAGAGAGGTCATTGAGGAATTCAGAGGTGAGGAAGGAAGTGGATAGTTTTAAGAGATGGAAAGGTCAGGATCAAGTTTAAAATTACTGTTGTTGGATGGGGCTCTGAGCAACCTGAGCTGGTTGCAAGATGCTTACTGCAAAAGGGGGTTCCACCCTCAAAAACTCCTTCCAACACAAGCTATGCCATGATTCCATGACAGATTTTGACAGAGTGGACTTTTACCGGGGAAAGAAGAAACTTGACCAGAAGAGGTTTGTTAGGTTTTCACAAGGGTGAGGGAGGTAGGCTCAGGGCTAAGATTATTGGGAGGTTTAAGGATGAGCATTTAGACCATCTGTCCAAAAGAACTTACACTTTCCACAGCCCAAGTTCTTGCCCAACCTGGGACTTTGCTGAGATGCAGCCTTTGTTAATACATGGATCAAACTCACACACGAGCGCCGAGTGTGAAATATCCCATCCGGCCCGCAGCTCTCACCAGCCCTGAGACAGAAATAATAATAATGTGGTGAAATGGGATATGGCACACACCATCTGGCAGCTGTGCAAACAAGAAGAAGAACCCTATGAAGAACATTATGACACGTTTGGGGACCTGCTGATTACACTGCATGTCTAAGGTTAGACATTTTGGTGTGTAAAACTTGAGAACACAGTCTAAATCGTAGATAATTTAATAGGTTGCACATGGACTTCATCTTCATCTTTTTTTTATTCAACAATGTATCCCTTTCTAAAAGACTTCATTGCTTTTATGATGAGCTGTTTAGGCTGTAGTTTCAAACACATGAAGCTGAAAAAAATAATTACTTTTCTGTAACATAGGAATACGCAAAATGGTTGGGTCCTATCAAGGTGTTCAGCACTGCCATAGAGCTGAGATTGTATTTCAAATTAATCTATCACCTGCACAGACAGCAAATCCTCTTCCCCTTACAAAGACCAAGGGGGTTTTTATTCATACCTTCTTACCCTTTTCTTCCCCCTCTCATGAAGAAGAACAACAGAAAGTGATTAAGGAGAGTGTGTTAATAAAAAAGCTCTTTAAATCAACAAGCTTATGGATTTTGAAGGACTGCCAGGAGAGTCATTAACAGAAAAATATTCAAAAGGCACTTAAACGTGTTCTTTGACTTCAATAGATTTGTTTCTGTCACCTCACAAGAAAACAGAACAACAGAGAGCTCAGCCTCATCCCCTGGCTGGTTCTGTGTGCTCGGCAGCGCATTTCAATTACCCACTCAAGCCTGTCTGTGCTGCCGGAATTCCCTCTCTTGCTCCCTTTCCATCCAAGAAACCCTCATCTTTCCTTTACCTACCACACATGGGCTATTTCTGCTGTTTGAAGCTCTGACTTCCCACTTCTTTAAGCTCTCTTTATTTACCAGGCCAGCATTATCTCACCACACAACTTTTACATGGTCCCCTATGCATTCCTGCATTCTTTTTTCAATCTCCTCTCGCTGCCTCATGCCAAATTCCTCAGCTCTCTGAAATGCAGTGATGTGTACATCAGTATGGTGCTGCAGCAGATGGTGCTTGGGAGAAGAGAGACCAAGTTCACAAATAAAATGGACCAACCTAAAATTACAGATGGTTAAGATTCCCAGTTTTGGAGGAGTTTGAATCAGATGCCACAGTAACCTGGAAACAGACCTCAAGCATCTTGAACCCATGGTCCTACAAGTAACTGGCCTTAGCATCACCAAGAAAATTTTTTTTCCTCTCAGCTCCCCTACAAATGCAGGAACTTTATCAGCTGATATTGATTCCCCTCCTCCTTCATGCTGTCTCAGGATTTAAAAGCATTGCTGCAGAATGTGGAGCTGTAGAAAATTTGTTTTCAATGGAGTTCTGTCTGCTCAGGGGTTCTGTCACCCCCACAACAATACCTTTACACCTTTTATACATCTCCTAGCCTAAGCCTACGGTTTTCTGCCTCATCTCATCCTTTGTCATAATGCCAGCTCCTTCCCTCCCGGTTTTTTCCTCTTTAACACTCAGCTTTCTTTCCACAACTACATACAATTTTGGTTTTGCTGACTCCCTTGGCAAGGAACAGAACATGCTGTGACCAGTCCAGCTCTGTGCATCCTGATGACCACTGCCTTGCTTCTGTCAAGCATCAACTTTAACTTAGTCTCCTTTCTGATCCCAGATGCTGACTTCCACAAAATTCTGTCAAATTTGGCATGTGGAGTGACTGCTTAAGCCTCATTTCCTTAGGAAACCAGCTAAAACATTTCACTTCCTTTCTCCAAACTGGATTAAATAACTGCACGCTGGATGGTGCAGCAGCAGGACAAACATGACCTGGTCAGGAACGGCGCCAGGGCTCACAGGTGCTTCTCTCCAAGGCTAAGGAAAACAGCTCACGGTGTTGACTCATCTTTCAGCCCTCAGATTCTCTTAATTGCTCAGTGAATTATTCACCCCAGCCTGCTCTTCCCTCCCTCAGTCCTCTCACATCTCCTTTGCCCTGAATTTGCCTTCAACACCTTCTCCTGAAGCACCAACAATTGCAAAATCAAAAAGTTTGCTCCCATTTCCACAGCATCAAGGACAGACCTTTCTGAAGGTCTGAGCTGGAAGACAAGGCAGAGAAACACTTTGAAGTCCTGAATGATGAGTGAGCATGTTGTAATACTCAGAGTACTTCTGCAATTAATAAAATATCCTTCAGGGGGAGGGTGAACATGTTCTAATGCTGGAGAAGAACTGAAACTGGTCAAGTATTTGTGACAAAATACAAAAGGAGTATGGATCAGCAGTAAAGCACAAGCTGATACAGCACTGTGCTTATCAGTCCATTTAACTGGGAAAACCACTTTTTTTCACTGTACAATACATTCCTTTGAAACACACAAATCCTGTAGTAACACAGCTTTTCTCCCACTGAATTCAGCAAAATAAATGGCATTTGAAGTTACCTTCTTAGTAGCACTCAAAGCTTAACATATTATCCAGTCAGGATATTGAAATCAAGGATCTGAGCTGTTTGAACCAGTCTAAAAGATGCAAGAAATACTCAATTAAATGCTGGCTATAAGATGTTGGTTTTTAAAGAGCAGAGTTTGTACATGTAAGACTGGAAAAAACAGCAGGTCTGCTTCCCTAGATCCTGCCAGCAAAATATTTCAGAGAGGTTACAAATCTTAATTGAGCACAGCACCACATGTCAGGAAAGGTAAGTAGTGTCACTTGTGTGCCAAGGAGGAGGAAAGGAGGACAATGGGAAGGAGCAAGAGGTCAAGCCTGGGGAGCAGGACAGCCTGGATTAACAGCCAGGCACTGCTAGATCTCAATCCAACCTTAAAAATCTCATCTTCGACAACAAACAAAAAAAATTGGTGGTCAAATGTGATTGAATTTGAGAGACTGTTCTATAATCGATCATGACAAGGTTAATTCTCCAAAACTCTCACTAGCAGATGCTAATCTACCCTGGAGTACATCCATGATTCCAGAATAATTATGAATGCAAGTCTCCAAAAGCAGTTTCTAAGGGAAGAATTGTGCATGGCTTTCTTTTTTTATTCCTTTGCTCTGTCTCCCAAATTAATGAGGGACACACAAAAATCACAAATAAAACCTTTAGCAAACACCTCACAATAAAACTAAAACATAACTAACATCACACCTAGGAAAGGTGATGGCTATACAGAGGGATTTAAAAAACAATTGAGCTCAATGAGTTTTGAACAAACTTTTGCATTGCCAGAGGGGAAAAAAACAAACAACAAAACAAAAAAATCCAAGCAAATCAAAGCAAAAAAAAAAAGAAAAAAGGACATCCCAGAAGTCCAGTCAACAACAGACAAATAACATGCTCCCTATGAGGTTTCTACCAGTGTTTGGAGAAATAATACTGTGAGTACACAGTCGAAATCCCAGTGTCATCAAGCCCTGCATGAAAGAGGAAATTGACAGAGAAATTAGCAAGAATGAGAAATTCTGGAAGGAAAAAAACCCACAAAATTTAAATTATGGAATTAAATGAGAAGGGAAGACGTGGAGTTATAAACTATTATCTCCTGCTGGTGGATTGATGTCAGTGAAACACCTTTCTAAGTGGAAAAACACAGCATTTTTCCCCAAGAATTCAAATGTTTTGCTGCCTGCTCTGGAGGGATGACCCTCTCACTGTGTTCACGTTGCTTTTCCCCACCCACCAGTAGACAGTAAAGGTTTTATATTAAGCACAACACATGAAAGGAAATGTACATCTCCAAAAACCTGAAATCTCCTGGAGGGAGCCCATCACAGCATGAGGAGCTTTTCCACACTGATTGCAGTTGTTCTGAGAACAAAGTGGTCGGGACTGAAGCACAGCTATTCAATTTCCCAAACAGAAGTCACAAAGTTGCTTTTTCTGAGGTTTTTTTCAATTTTTGTGGCCTTTTTCGCTCACTGGCCGCGACAAATACAAGCCCTCCCTAAAATAAAACAATCTGAGCACCTGTGCACTCTGTTCAGTCCATTCTTCTTCAAGTGAAGCATAATTTGGGGTATTTTCTATTATCCCTAGACATCTCTTAGGAAACTTACTGAACTTTGATAATCTTTGAGGCTTCAGTTACATTTTCAAGTTAATTTAAAACAGAGGAATGAATTTCAAAATAGTTTGGGAGGGGAGAGAGAGAGAGAGGGTGGGACTGAGAAAACAACTAATCAAACTTTGTTTCCTTGGGACACAAGTCTAAAAAAGCATTTCTTGGGAAGATGGCTTTAGAACACAATGTCAGAGTTTGGGCTCTGTAGCAGGCAGCATCAGCTTAAGAAACAAACCAAACTTATCAACTAAAACCCCAGCTATTCTTAAAAAATATTTCGAGAATTGCAAGGAAAAAGAAGAAAAAATGGGGGAAAAACCCTCAACACTCAAACAAAATCCACCATTGGACAGTTATTCAGTCTTCAAATAGAGGCAAGACTCTCCAGTGGTCCCTGTGGTTTCACCTGTGCTTTCTCAAAGCATTTTGACCTTTCTGACTGTTTGTTATTTGTCAGAATTCAAGGGAAGGGAGAAAATGTCCACAGATATGGATTTGGGAGGCAGGAAAACAGTCAGAGAATGAAGAACTGAATCCCTGGAGCTGACTAAAGCAGCATCTACCCAAGCATGGCTATAACATTGTTATTTCTGCAGTCAAACAATCAGCTGCTTGCCTGGCATCAAAGAGAACTATTTGATGAATGGAGAGGTGTGAATTTACTGAGAATTTTTTCCAGAAGTTAAATAATTTCATTGCAGTGGCAGTGAGGTCAGTAAAGCATAAATCCAAGAATACATCTCTAATTAAGTGATAACGCTAATTGGATCTGAGTTTATTTCCTGATTAGAGCCTGCACTGCTGAGATAAATGCCAAGGAAAAGCTGAGGGAAAGATTTTTCTTCTTTAAACTCCTACTGAGAGGCAAACTATGATTTGATTTGATCACAACATTATTTTTAATGTTTAAAATGCCTTGAAACAACAGAGATGACATTACTTTCATCACTTAAGGAGATGCAAAAAGCAAGTGAGCTGATACATGACCATCACTTGATTCCTGAGCTCTGAGGTTTTTGGTATTAAAAATCTGAGTGAATGAGGGCCCATTGAAATACAAAGAGATGCTGTGCTTGCTGTATATTAAATAAATAAAATTTCCATTTTTCTGGTTAAAAAATAGGAAAGAAAAATTAAAACCACCACAAAGAAACAAACAAAATCCCCACAACCCCAAAAAACCAAAAGTTTCTGGTATTAACTAGAGTCAAACAAATAGCTTAAGTAAATTTCTCAAGTAGGCACTGACACTTGTGGAAAATCTAATTTGATTTTACTTAGGAAGAAAGAAGCAAAAAGGCAGTGAGGAAGCTGATCCAGTTAGTAATTTGCTTGAGGACACATTTCCCTTCAAGTGCAAAAATGTGTCATTGATATTAGGTATCTCACTGGATTGCATCAAAGTGCTAAATTCATTGCAGAACCAATCCCTAAATCTCCAGGTGTAACAGCAGGAAAGCAAACGTGGATGTGAAACCACAGAACTGCAGCAGAAATGTCTCCCCAGGTCTAAAGGATTGGCTCCGAGAAGTGGAATTTTCCCAGAGGTCTCAGTAAGGGGTTAACTCAGATGCCAAGCAAATATAATTTAGATGTCAACATTTTTAATTATTTAATTGCTCATAGAAGCACAATTGGTGCAGACTCGGCTATGAATGACATCTCATTCCCAAGGCAAGCTGGGGGGAAGGGAGGCTGGCTTTGGGAAATGTCTCAGTTTGTGTTGCTCCTACTTTCCCCCACTGCCACAGGCAGCTGTTCCAAGCTCCCAACAGGGAGGATTCTTCCCAAAAATCCCCTTGGAGATCCCATGGATTCACCCACTCTCACACAAGGGCTCAGGAGTGTGATCAGCTCTGCTTCTTGTCCAGGAGGATACCAAAGCCATCAACACCATTTTCTGTGTCACGTGTGATAATGTCTGATCAGCAACAATTAGCTGTTTCTTGGAGTAATCACTCTTCCTTACAGATCTACCATTCTGAATTTATCCTTCTGTGCTCATCCTGAATGTGATACATTGTTTTGTCAGACCTCTTGTCTGGTTGGATTTTTAACCACAGCACCTCTAAGATGAATAAAAAAAACAAAACCATTCCACACTATTGGAAACTGTTTTTCACAAATAATTTTGTTCTTTACTGAAACAGAAATTTTCATAGAATAACTTATTGAAAAAAAGAATTCCCTTTAACATTGCATCTGGAGATGTATACATAAAATAAATGTTTCATCTTCAGAAAAAGCGAAAACCAAAATGTGAAGAAATGACATTTTTCCCTTCTATGATATTTATGACTCTTTCTCCCTAGCTGGGACAGAGTGCCTGACTATCTGCTAGAGGTATTCCCACACACACATAGCTCTAAAATTCAGTTTATTATGGTTATCAAACATGTTTTTGTGTCACATTGTAGGATGTCCTATAGATTCATTCTACACTTAACAGGACTTTTATTAATAAACTTGTCAAAGAAACCCAAACTAAACCACAAAATAACAAAAAAAATCCTGTGGTTGTTAGGCTGATTTAAAATCATGTATGATTTTTTTCAAAATTCCAGCTGAAGTTTATAAGTTGCCACTTTGGAATAATTAGTAATTGCAAAACATAATTTTTAAATTTCAAGTGAAATGGCATAAAACCAGAAAAATTTTGTATCATAATTTGTATAATATTTGTATAACATTTGTGTAATAATGTTCAGTGTGCTAAACAGATGAACTCCCACTCTCCACATATTTCTGTATCACCATAACCCTACAGGAATCAGACTTGTTCTGCTTTGTGTCCTAAAGAAAGGAATTAGACTTAAATAAAACATACCCGTCCCCACCAAAAATCTCAACAATTTCCTATTTAGATCACTTCACAGATTTACAATCTATTCATATTTTCCTTCAAGAGATTTGGATTATTTCCAAATTACCAGGTAGTCTGATAAAATTTGGGCATTACAGGTCAAAACCACATGACCAAAAGTATTTTGGTGGGAGAATTTTTTTGAGAAGTGAGTTTCTAAAGCAGATAAGCTTTTGTGAATACTTCCTATTATCCCATTAGCATGTTTTCTGACCTCTGGACTTGGAAATCTCTTGCACAGTCTGGATTCCTAATCTCATTTAAACCCATATTTAAATGCAGAATAACTGATTAGCCAATGTCCTTTGTGCCACACAACCACACATTTAATGCTTTTATAATTAAAATTGTCATCCATTGCTTTTTAGCTCTCTAAGTTTGCACTGAAAAAAGCCACAATGGGGGTAATACTCTGCGTCTTTTTCCTGCAAATTCAAGGATTTGGGTTTTTCCACAAGTAAAACAGTATTAAAACCACACTTTCCTCCAAAGATATTTGCTGGGTTATAGAGTAACTCTTCATAATTCTTTTGAAGATGATCTGTATTCAGAGTTTAAGTTTTGTCTATAAGCCTAATTTCTTTAAATTATGATGCTTTCTACTCTGTACTGCTCTTACAAAATGCTTTTAAGTAACACAGATATTACAAGATCACAAATTCAACTTTCTTTGTATTCTCTCTTGCTGTTCAAGTGAAATGAGATTCAACCTCTACTTCTTATATTCTATTCACCATAATTCAATAAAATGAGATTGTTTGAGTTAGGAGGTTACATTTTTCCCCCTCAAATCTCAGAAATTCTAAATATTTTATATTTCAAATTAGATCTCGCCACACAGCTTGAATATTGTGAGGGACTCACAAAGTATTTGTAAAGTGAAACACACTTAGAAAGACTTATTAATTGCCTCCATTACTCTCTACTTCTTTTGTTTCTTAATTTGAATTGTAGGACAAACGATTCTCATCCTTTCAAAGCCACAAATACATCATTCAAATTTTCATGGTGAGTGCAAAGCTGGGAGAGTGACATTAAAACAAATTTCATATGGGAAACTATCAAAATTGTCTCTACTTAATTCCATTGCTTTACAGATCACTTGCTGCATTTACTATGACTTTTTGTTTTAGTAAATCAAGGAAAATTAAGCAAGGGTGCCTCTTTTAATTCTCTAAACTTAGTTTTTGTATCATTTGTGAAATTAGCAATTGCCTATAAGAAAATTCTTATATGAAAATCCAATCTTTTTTCTAAAATGAAACATTAAATAAAAATAATTTATTTATTATTACTGAATAAAAAAATAAATAACTGAAAATTAGCGTATCCATTACTATATGAAAATATGTATGTATTACTACTAAAATTATACTTTTAATACTGTAAACTACACCATGGTGGGGATGTTAATTCAGAGCAGGCTTTGAGAAATGCAACTGTTTATTTCACACAGAGTTTCACCAGCGATATCCTTTAAAGGGTATGTGCTGATTATTACTGCACAGGTTTATGATTCATTTTGTGACCTTCATGTCAGAATTAAAGCTTTGGACTGAGATGGCTCAATTAACCTCATCTGCAAATAATTTACAAAACAGAACACCACGAGTGTGATACCAATCCCTAAATGTCTGGGCTTTTTCCTGTATCAAAATCCACATGCTATTAACTGCCATTAATGATGCTGGTATTTAAAATGGGATTAAGAATTTCACACCGGGGATGAAAAACAACACCAAAGACACTTTTTTTTCTTTTAATTTGGTTACACTCGTTTGAAAAACAAAATCAAGGTTATCTAAACAGAAAACAAGGGCCAGAGCATCATCAGAAGGGATTTTTATCCACCTTGAGGCTACACAACTTGAGTTGTGTAGCAGAATATTCCTGTTTCCTGACACATTCAGCTGATCCCTTATTCTCTTATTCCACCACTAAAACTGCTCCTATTCTCTGGGGGAAGAATATGGGAGCTACCATGGTTAGGAAACAAAATAGGTACAGCACATTTATAATTAATGGTATAAGAGGTTGAATTTAGTTAGAAATACAATTTAAGGAGCAGAGAAAGAAATGTACAATGAAAAGCTAATTAAGTGATGCCACGTACTGCTCGGTGTCACTGTCATTTTTCCCAGCTTTCCTAGGAAAATAAATGTAGTTTTCAATTTTGTCAAACATAAACTCAAAATTTTAATCAACCTATGCCTCCTAAGTCAATTGGTAATTGTAGTTTTGCTTGAATGCCAGTTCTAGTTTTAATTTTTTTTCTTTGCCTGATCCTGGCAGTGGTTCTCAGCACTGTTCCGACTTTCATGTGCCTGCCTTCACAATTTCCTGGAGTGAAAAGGAACGTTGTCCCTTAACAGGTGCAAGGAGTTGGGCTTAAACAGGAAAACATCCCACAGACACCTGATTTATAAAACTGCACACCCAGCCTGGTAACTTTTCCTCCTCCCAGACACAGAACATGTGACACCAGCGAAGCTTTGGTGAAGGGGGAAAAAAAATAAAAATAAAAATACAAGGGGAAGAGAGCCCCAGCCTTCTTCTCTGGTTGTGTGGGTTGCTCTGCTCTGGTTGCGTGATCAAAACAGAAAGGAAAAGCACGACAGATAATCCCTGAATACCCAGCCTTTAAATATGCAGGAGCCTTAGGCACGCAGCAGCACGGTAGGTAAATGCATCATCCAAACTGGAGGTGTGGAGGCAACAGACAGCAAACCCCCTCACCCCAGCCTCAGACAACTTCGAGCTCTTTTGCTACAAGCAAAAATTTACCAAATTAAAGGGTGAGGGACGACTAAGGAAAGTTGATGTATGATTTGGGGTCGTAACAAAGCTGTCGCTTTTCATATTTATCTAACGAGCAGTTGACTTGCAAATGCCATCAGGTACGTGCTCATCTCCTCTGTTTGCATCTATCACCCTTGTGACAGCATTTTAGAACCAGAAAAGAGAAAATAATAATTATTTGGCTCTCTTCTATGTTAAACCAATGTTTTTCAAAGTGCCAGACAAACTCATTTAATGCATATACTGCACCTACTAAATTATTGTTACATCCAGGGAACGAAAATTGTAAAGAAATAAATTCCTCACTTAAATATAAAACCCAAGGATGCTGACAGAAAGAGATGCACTCTGCAAAATGCATGGAATAGAAAGCAGTATTTAGCAAACTCACACAGTCATTCAGAGCTCAGCACACTGGGCTGAAAAACAGTTTCAAACACAGGAAAACCAGCACTCTCCTGCACCATTCCAACAGCAATCTCCCTGCACAGCCTCTTGGAGCACCTGATAAGAAACACAACAAATTCAGCCCAGCTCCCATCTGCAGAACCAGAAATATGCTCCTACGTGCAGGTCATTTGCTAAGCAATGAGTTTGAAAAGATGACTTTCTCCTGCAGGATTTCTCAAGGGAGCAGGTTAAAAACATGCCTGAGTGCTCCCCAAGCTCCAAAACAGTGTCCCAGATTCAGTTCTCTTCTCCCCCCGCCCTGCTGGAATCCCAGGTCAAATCCTACCCGTCACCTCAGACCCTGCCATGTCCATACTCAGATACATAATTTTTTAAAAAAGGAAGGAGTTGTTAACATTATACCATGATGGAGAAAGCTGCAAGTGTAAATAGAAGAGCTTTTAGGCAACAGGGGGAAGCAAATATCATCAGCAAACAGCATCAAGATTGTACAAAGTGAAAAAGAAATACCAGCATAAACAAGGTTATGCTTAATCAGAATGAGAGCAAAAGTCAATTCATGATTTTCACTGTGGTTTGGCTACCATTAACTAAAAATGACTTGTAAAGAGATTTCCCATCACACGAGGAAATAATCCTAGCTCTGTTCCAGTTTTCTTTTTACAGAGAAAATTCCCCTCAGTTCCTTAGCTAGCAGTAAAGCTAAATGAGCTACAAAGAACCCAGCTTCTAATTGTTAGTGAAGTGAATGAACCAGAGTTAAAAATACAGTCTCAGTCACAATATTTCATTTTATGGTGTTATAAAAGCCAGGTATACTAATCACCTCAGCAATTAGATGAAATCATACTTAAGTGAATAGTTAATTATAATGAAATTCACTCCTCCTCTACCTGCCGCCCCAAACCAGGGAAATAAGGAAAGAACCTACTTCAGTGTGCTAACTGCGAAAAATAAATACCTATTTAAACATTTTATCTATTAAAAAAATATAAAACCCCCAAACAAACAAAATCTTAATGATAATGACAGAGCCCGTGGATTATGGGTAACCAAAGCAATACAAGGTATTTCCCTCCACAGCACCACAGAGTAACATTTATTTCCCTCCAACCCTTGCACACAAAGCGGCAGAAGAAACGCACTGGGGGACAAACTCCAAACCCTACTAAAACAAATTATCCTGATGTGTTGCTCCTAATCAGGACTAACACATCGAGACAATACTCAGACTTAGTGCTTAATGTAGCTTTGACCTTGGCAACCTCTCTTAGAGGGGTAAAAATTAGGGCTTGAACCAGAATTTCATAAGAAAAATTGCAACTTTATTCACATTGTCCTAAATCCTGAGCCTTGCATCACACTTTGGGATTGCTACACGTAATTTTTGTGAGATTGCTGGCATTTGGGGGTTTTCAAACACAAGACTTCATTTTAGTATAAAATCATCCCTCAATTTGCATACAAAAGGCTTTAAAAATGGGTGGCAATGGACTCCACCTTCCCAGAGCCAGGATAAATCCAGGAGACTACCAAAAAAGATATTATTTGAAACACAAGTAGCATTATTTTATTGTGGGCTGATAAATAAGTGCTGATATAATAAAGTGGGAGTAAATGTTGAGTCACTTTAATTAACATTAAAAACAGAGAAGAAAATGCTTCCTTTAATTCTCTGCAAGTTTATTCCACTTATCAGCATACATCCACAACAAAAGTAAATCATGCTTGTCGGTATTTTCTATTAAGTTTCTCACAAGTAGTTGATAAAGCAGTTACTATTTGTATTTTCTCAACTATATATATATTAAAAAAAATTGGTTTGAATTCTTGTATTTCTTCTTGTGCAAGTGTTTAATTCTTTTTTGAACAGGAGCAAAGTATTGTTCGTGACCCTTCTATGCCTTATAATAGCATTAATCATGCTAAATTCTTTTGGTGCTCATGTGGATATAATGTAATTATAACAAATTCCTGAAGATAATTTCTTATTCCCCCTTGGTCTTCGAGACAAATCGAAAATACACTGAATTTGTATAAAGAAAAGCGTGCCAGAAAATGGTAAAAGAGAGGTTATTCATTAAATAATAAACAACAACAAGGAAGAGTAAAAAGTATTAAAATAAATGTGCTATATGATCAAGACTAATTAATTTCTAATGTATTTTCCCATTTTCATATCACTATCCAAACCAAACAATGTTTGGAGAACTAGATTCTGTATCAGTAGTTTATAATTATACAAGTCTTCCTTTCCTTCTTTTTGTATAACATAAAACTCCTCACGTGAGATATGATCTCATTTAGCATATATTCCTTTTAAAACACAGGGAAAACAATTGGGCACTGAACTTCCACACTCTCAAATAAGAAAGTCTAGCAAATGCACAAATTTAAGGTACAAATAAAAGAAAAATATGCAAAAATATTGAAATATTAACTGTTATTATGGAAGTTTAATATAGTGTATTTAGAAAGGAAATCTGTAGTAAGACTTCAATATGAAAAGTGCACCCAGTGAGATTTACAATTTAAAACAAAAACATTTCTGCAGCATTTCTCAATAACAATAAATTCTAGATACCAGAATTTTTATAATATATCCTAACTATATATTTTAAAATATAATTTTAAAATATGGTTCTAAATCAGTGTAGTCTTTGAAATAAATAGCATCTATGACAAAATTACAAAGTAACTGTGGTAGTTAATCCATAAAGGAAAAAAAACTTCAAGATTTTGTATTGCTCAAAAAAAAAATTAATTACAACTAGCAGTGTTAATTGTCCAGAAAAAGTAGACTTGGGAATTTATAATAAAATAAACCAAAAAATACTGTTCCTGTATGTAGCCTTTAATGTGATTATCTTTCTTTTAGATATCAAAGCAGGGTCTACTGGACATCATCAGGAACAGAGGAAATTTTAGGACCAGAGCAAGAGTGATTTCAGAGCCGTGAAACACACAAATAAAATAATTATCTAAGTAGAATTTCACACAGTGGAGGTCCAACATTGTCCAGTTAGCAGTCTAACACAAATTATTTATTGTTTTATGTATTGAACAATGTCCCTGAAAATGAAACATCATTAAGTTCCTAAGCAGCATTTTTCATGATGTTTTAAAATCCTGCCCCGATCCCTTAATTTTTCACCCTTTTGTATTGTCCCACATGCTCTCATATCCCACAAAGAGGAATCCAATATTTTAAAACTTAACTGGTTGATACAATGCAAATATTTAAATTTTCATGAAAAGAAAAATCCACTACTGGAGAAAACACTGATTTTTGCTTAGATTTAGGATTAAAAGGAAAAATAACAAGGTTTAAGGCTATAAACTTCCCAGTAGCCAGAAGTATGATTTCCTCTGTTTACATGACTCGAAGCAGAGAGGGTGCCCCTTCCTGCTCACACCCTGTGGATGTTGCTGCAGCAAAGTAAATAATTATAAACACTTCCCTTTGTGCAGCCTGACTTTGTTGATAACAGCAACTCCAGCCAACCCCTTGCTCAGAAATCAAATAGCGAGTGGCACTGGAGTATTTATTTTTCCAAGATGCAATTGGAAGAGCTGTGGGTGCGGGAGCAGCCTCTGATGTGTCAATGCCACTTCATTGTCACCTTTGGGCACCACTAAAATAGATGCTGCTCTCCAAGGTTTCCATAATATCTCGTGCAGGGCAGGGCAGGCTGAGGCCAAGTGACAGAACCCACCCCACGTGTTTTCACAGATTAAAAACAAACTGAATCCAGGCATCTCCAAGGGAAAAACCAGAGCAAAATGGATACAAGCACAAGAAAACAGGGATGTGCTTAAGGCAAATCCCCCTTCACTCAAAAAGCAAACCAAAATAAAAATCGGATTGTCACTGTAGCAAGCAGTGAATCTGTAAACCGCTTTCCACAAGTCAGAGGTCTGCCCTCCGTAACACAAACATCTTTGTAAAGAAAAAGTAAGTGACAGAAAGAGACACTCAATAAATCCTTGCTTCCTTCCCAGCTCTCCACAGATCAGGCACGGGAATTCCCTCCACTGGCCCCTTTATTTGAGAGAAGCTGAAGAACAGAATCGAGGAATGAAGCCTGGAGCTTCCCTTTTCCCTGACCTCTCACTCTCCAGCCCAGTTCCCCCTTCCTACACATTTCCAGTTATTCCAAAGGGAAAGATGCGCAAACCTCAGCAGTGCATTCCCAACTCCTCATTTCACAGTTAGAGGCCTTTATTCCTGCCTGGGTCCACACTTCTCTGCTATTTAGTTCAGCTCCTGGCTGCTGCTGTGGGTGGGGAGGCAGAGGAAGGCAATTCTGAGTTCCCAGACCTCCTTAAACTGTTCAGAACAGCATGGCTAATCTGACCACGCAACATTCAGAACAAGTGCTCGTACAGGGAACCTTCCCCTTTGTTTAAAAAAAAAAAAGCAAAACAAACCAGAAAACCCTTCCCCCTCCCAGCCACCTCGTCTGTGCATTAAAAGCATTTCTTTTCCATACCGTGGCTTTTTCCTCCCCTCCACCCCCATCTCCATATGCCACCCCAACAGCCTCTTTTGGGGGCCCTGAACCAGCTGGTGTTTTTGCACATACAAATATCACCCCAAGATTGTCATCTTCCTGCATGTAACAGGATATATAACCTGCATATAACCTTCCTTCACACAGGGAAGGTGCCTGAGGTGCCATTCACAAAGAGATTAAAAAGCAGAATCTAAAAAATAACAAGTGGCCTTTAGCTTTTAGATGCTTGTGCTTGAATCCATGGCCACGGCTGCACTTTGTGTGGTGTTATCTGCTTCTCCCAGCAAGCCCTCTCTCCTCTGCAGCAGATTTTGCTGCCATTCCATCAGGTTTCACTCCTAAGTGGCTTCCAAAACACCAAAAGCAGCAGTGTGAGAGAAACTCAGCTGCCACCGAGGGCAGTCCAGACCATGTGCTGCATTTGCCTTTCCCTTTACACCGAATGTCACATTCTGTGCCGCATTCTGGCTGCCTCTGAGAGGGAATATTTTAATATCACACAAAAAGTGAGCAGTTCACATAATTGTCACTATTTTTCTTTCCTCTGAGTGATATTAAAACAAACAAACAAAACTATAAAAGGAAGAGGAGAGCATTGGTTCTTTACAAGGAATGAAAAAGAACCACCATTTCATTTCTGTCTGGGGTTTTGCTTAACACCCGTTCGTTCACACAATCCTGCTTGCAAAATAATATTTGTTTGATATAAAGGACATTGAATAATTTATGCAATATTTAATAATGCAGTAAACCAGGGAGAATTCAGCAAGGCAGGCATGGCACTCTACATTATTTGCCTTGCCCGCCTTGCTTTTCCAAATAAACCCCCACCCTTAAACACCATTAGCACATGCAATATAACAAAAAAAAAATAAATAGAAATACTGCCTAATTTGGAAATTAAACAAAGCATCTGCTATTAGTTCAGAGACTACAGCATCAATTTTCCATGTCATGTACTTTTGATTAAAAAAAAATAATAAAAAAGGGGCTACGTGAACAAAATCAAAATTAATGGAACAGGATTTATATCAGCCTCCAGATCATTCCAAATGGGTCCAGAAGCCATAGGAACAGAGTCACAGCAGAGCATTAGTGTGGTAATAAATGACTGATGGTTCTCCAGCCTGCTGCACGGGGTATCCTGAAAGTAAATACATTTTAGAACACCAATAATTGCATCAAGCCAAGTCCAAAGCTTTCACAGCGTATTAAGGGGCTCCTGACTTTTCATTCTTTAAACAGCCATAATATACATGAGCAATAGATCAACTTCCAGGGCAATTTACTTTGTTATGTGGCTTTTTTAACAGCATTTAATATACCTTTTACTCCTTCCTCATAACCAAGTTGTTTTCCTGTTTTGGCATCTCAAACCTAGCTTTCAAGAGATGTTATTTTTCTCAGTAAGAACAGCAGGAAAAGTGCTGTAGAGAAATGTTTAGAATATTATGTAACATTACAAAGAAGATCTCAATTTCTTCCTTCTATTTCACATTTCTTAAATATTTTGGTGAGCCATACACCAAGACCTGATTTTTATACAGTAGAGAGATAATTAGGGCTTAAAATTTTTAGATGTTAAAAGGTAAATTACATAAGTCTAGGTTATGAGTACTTTTGTGTCTTCCAAATTATGACTCAATGCTTAGTTTGTTGAATTAACTCTATTGATTACAGGTTTTCTTTTGGGACTGCCCATTTTGCTGTCCAAGAATAAAAAGGGGTTTACTGAAACCAATGTGACCTTGCAGTTGTCCTAAATTTATCATTACGAGTTTGGGGGGGTTTCACTTAACAAGTCCCAACCATTCACATAATAAATGGGCTTAAATTATATTATTTTATACTGAATAAAAGGAAAAATATTACTAATTTCCTACCAAAAAATCATGTCACCATATTTATATTCCATCTTTTTATAAACACTGGCTTTAAAGACAAAAAAAAATACATATATTGGAAGCTTACAACTTTGCATTCATCACCAGCCTCAGGATTTAAAGGAGACAGTTTTTACTTGGACTGAACTAATTTGAAAAAGTAAAAATTAAAATCAATTCTTACGGTCTCTCACCTGAGCTAAAGCAGGTTGTTCTATCTGTCACCACCCTTGTTTACCATGAGAATTCCTAATGCAAGTTCTGTTTCATTGCAAACCATAAAATTCATTGAACACCCAGACATCACTTCAAACCAGAATTTTTTCATGGATAAACTTTTTTTCTGAATTTTATTTTCCCTGACAGATTTTTGTTTTAATCAGTTTGGAAGGAGTTCATTGCTTCAATGACTTAAGTGTCCTCTAATGCCACGGGATGTTGACCTCAGGGAACTTAAAAATCTCCCTTCTGTTGAAGCAGGGGCTTTGTCAGTCTCTACTTGAGCTCTTCCAGAACTTTTGTGGACCCTCTGAGCAATGTAACAAGCTCACAACTGCCCATAACAAGAGGCCAATAATAACAATTAATAATAAGCTCCATACGCTACCAAGGAGAGATCATCAAAGATTAATCATAGTGGTAATTAATCTATTAGCGTTGTAGAAAACACCAAAACAAAGGCAGTGCCTTTTCATTGTTGTATTTAAATATTTTATACAGTTCATGTTCATCAACGCAGCCATAAGCCAATAAATTGTAAGGAAGATGAAAGAGCACATCAAGTTCAATTCCTGCAAAACAAACAAGGATGTGCAGCTGTTTAATGATAGTGTTTGTATCTAGAAAAGCTTTATCACTACAATCCACTCTGCTATTTACAGAGGAGATAAATCCCACTGCTTCTCAACTGAGAAAAGCCCAGTCATTAGGCTAAATTTCACATTTGTCTATCTAGTTCCACATTTGCCATTCTGCACTCCATCCATTTATGACCACACAGGGCACACAGAGTAAAAAATAAAGGGCAGGAGTGCAGAGAAGGATTTTTCCCAGGTCTGAAAGCAAGCTCATTTTTTGGGAAGACAAGCACATATATTGTCTTTTTTTTTTCACTCTCAGAATCCAAGCCTGAAAAGCAAGTTAAAACCTGCAGATGGCCTCCTCCATTTCCAGCAAGAGGCAGGGGAGGAGGGAGATGCAGAGTGGGCAGCTGCTGAGGCAGAGCTAATCCGAGAGGACAGTTCCTGCTTATTATAGAGCCATTGCTGATAATAAAATCTGAACCAAACTGCCGACCGCAACCCAACGGAGACTCCCCGCGTCTTTAATTTTTAAACTTATGGAAGCTCTTGACACTGAGGTGGATCAAATATCCTTAGTTAGCGTGCAAATACTTACTTAAGCAGCCCAGCAGGCCCCAGTCTGTGCAAAATATTTCAGGTGAGCACCGTGAAGCAGCCCCTAATTATGATGTTCCATTACCCCTTTTCCCAGCGTCACAATTGGCCCTAAGTGGTCACGGCCGATTTATTTCAATTAGTTTTTCACGGGCTCGGAGTTATGACAAATTCATGTTTTGGCTGCAGGAAATTGGTGGCAATCACGAAACCACCAAAACATCAAAACATGGGGGAGTTCCCCCGCGAGCAGGGTGGTGGCTCAAATCCCTGGGCTGGCAGAAGGTGGGGAGAGAACCACTCCAGCTTCTCCTGGATGTTTCCTGCCCTTTTAAAGGCTGGGAAAAAAAATAAAAGTGCCTCCTCTAGATGGCACTAGGAAAAGGAGGTTGTGTTCTGGTGCTCCAGCAAAAAACAGCTCTTTGGATGCAGAATATTTATCAGTCTTGTTGCCTTTTTGTCTCTGTCCATGCAGCAGCTGCATGTAAGAAGCAGCTGTACAAACTATGCACGGTTTATATGGGTTATACCTAAAATAATTATGTTAGAAATTACATCTAAAAAAAGCAGGAATTGGAAACACAAGCAACAAATTCCATTTATGTCAGTAAAAGAAAAAGAAATATCACTTTTCAGTCTACCCGCAGATTCAAGTGCAATGTCAAATTCAGATGTAAGCAAATTTCCTTCTGAAATCAAAGGAGCTGAATTTGACTCTTTGTCTTTTTAAATAACACCTTTGTTGTAAAAAAGGCATCAGATTCACACTCTTTAATGTAAGCATTCATTTTAACAGCCTGAAATGTTTTCATGGACTCATTAATTTTAACAGCCTGTCAGGTAAATTCAAGTGATTGAAATTCACCTATCTTTTACAGATCAAAATACCTCACTTCTTTCCCAAAGTTGACTTAAATCCATAACTCTTCTGGTTAGTAATTCTTTCCTTTCTTAATTTTCTCTTTCTATACCATAGAGGAAAAAAACCAAACCTGACAGCACTGAAGAAAAATGTTGTGATATTAAATGGTAGTAATCTATGAAATCTATTATGATGCAGTCTCATGGCATGATTATATTGATTTTCTGTAGGATATGCAACTGTGTGCACCATAAATATTGCCATAAATTAAGCTACTGGAGGGTAATTTTCATAGTAGTACAAGGAAATTAAAGCTATGTGGAAGCTTTGCTGCATCCAGGAAAAGTACAGATAAAAACATGATTTTTTTTTTTAAAATACTGGGGGCAACAAAGTACCCACATGTCTCAAATTACTTCCAAAGCTCACTGTTTACCTTCCAGAAGAATATTTGTTTCTAAAAATATTGAATTTGGTTGAATATGTTCTGAAAAAAAAAGAGTTTTACATTTTAAAAACATAAGCTCCTCATACAAATGAAGCGGTTGTCAGGAATGTGACGATTCTGAAGAAATTTTTCACTGAAAGAATAAAAATATCTTTATTTCTTTATATTTTTTAATCCTTCGCTAAGAGAAGATTTTTCTGTATATAAGAGATATTTCTGTATATATGAAGAGTATGAAAAAAAATGTTTTTTTCCAAATTAGAAAATCAGTGTTCTATAACAAAAAAAAAGTTTCAGAAATTAGTCATGCTGGTTCTTACAGAAAAACAGTACTTATCCCTCTCTATGTCTGCTTGTAGTAACGCTGGAATAAAAAGACTAAATGTGTGGAGAAAAAAATTATACCTATGGTGCCAAAATATTTCTGTTAAGTAAAAAACAAAACTTTTTTTTTTAAAAAATATTTTTTTCTTACCAAAGACCACGTGTCTTTGATTTTCAATAAACATATCCCTAATTTTACCAGGCTTAGTCAATATTTTTTAATCATTCTTCAATTTCAACTGAAGTAATATTAGTAATAAATTTTCAGTAATAACCTTGATCTGAAGTTACTAAAACTACCAGCACCCCATGATTAGAACTGTGGCAGAAGTGGTAACTCTAAAACCATACTCAATTTTATTCCAGCAAGATTTGCCAATGGGAAGATAGACAGTCTGATGAAGTTTTAGAGAAAATAATTTGTTATTTGTTCATTTCCAGTCAAACTCTTAATCTATCAGCTCCATAAGAAAGAAATATGAGTTTTCACCATGGTCACGTACGACACTTCAGCTTGTTGTGTCGTTGAAATATTACTTAAAGCTACATTATCTTCTGAGAAGGATTATTTCCCAAGAGTTTTAAGAAACTCAAAGGACAATGCTTGAGCCTAGAACATAAAATAATTTCATTTTCTAAGGATCTAAAGGAGTTGTATGGTTTCACAGCAGCACAAGAGGGAGGTTTCTCATACCAAAAGTCCACAACTTCAGAGTTCCTCTTTATTCATAAAGCAGTGCCATTGCTTTGTAATTTTTCTTCTGCCTTTAACTGCAAATTAAACATTTGGCCAAAAGGTATTTCTAATAAATATTTCCTGTAACTTAACCCTCCAAGATACAGGCACTCAGGAAGAAATACATCATGCTCCCCAAATTTGAAAAGCATCACAAAAATACATTGTTTAGATATCAAAGAAATTATAAAAACCCCATACTTTGTTGATGAAAATACATCAATAACATTTTAGTTACTGCTAGCCTAAAGAATGCAAAAATCTAACTGGGTAGAGTTTCTCAGAGCCGGAAAACATTTCAAGATCTTCTGGCACGCAAGCACATGAAACAACTGCCTTGTGAGAGCATACCTCAGCATTTTCACATATTGAAAGTTGACAAAATGCCATTTTCTGTTATATAGAAACTGTTTTCATGGGTGAGAAAAAAGAAAAGATTGAAAACTTTCATTACACAACCTTCTAATCAAGTGTTGACTTCCAGTACACTTTTGAGCACATGCAACATACAAATCAGGCAGTTAGCTGAAAGTAGATGCCCTTTCCATAAAATGAGATATTTCATTTGGAAGGGATCTTCATATGAACCTGGCTAGAAGTTATCTAATTTCTTGTCACGGGCAAGGGACGCTCAGGAATGGCTTTAAACAGCATGCACTCTGTTACTTCTGCAGCAGCCCACTTGTCAGGCTCCGTATTTTGACACAAGGTTCCCATTACAGTCACTGCCCTGATTAATGTGAAGGTACACTTCATCCAACCTCAGATCCATCAGCAAAAACTGGAAAACCCTGGGCATACGTAATCTGCATGTACTCCCTATTAAACAGAAGCCAAAGACATGGAAACACTATTTAACCTTTAAAAAGCAGCACAAAGCATCACCTTTGAGAACCAAAATTTGAGGATAAAAACAATTTTTTTAAAAAAAATTATTTGGTTATTTAGGGTTTTTTTGGGAAATAGCTCCTTTAGATACACCAAACTATTATGTGCACAAATAATGTGGTAGGTTCAGAGCTGGCTAAAACTACCACTGCACTTACGTATTTCTTGCTGTGAGATATGGATTAGGAGAAGGGCAAAACAGGCTTAAAACTTAAAAGGTATGAAGAAAACTTTATTAACAGAACTAAAAGAATAAGAAGTATAAGAAGTATCAGAATAAAACCTTCAGAACCCACTTGCCTGACTTTTCTTTCTCAACTGACAATGTAGAGACAAAGTTAATACATTTTTAAAAACAATTACGTTACTACATATAATGTTGTGTTGTGTTCCATTGGCTGTGGAAGTTGCCTCTAAAGAAATTAAAGATACTTTGGTTTTTAGGAGCTCTGCATGCATACAAATTGCTGTTCTGGCTCAGGGACATAAAACAGCCTGCAGCAAAGAAACGTCCAGACCATTCCCTCAGAAATCCCCTGAGAAAATGGGTACTCACAATATATTTCTATTGTTCCTGGTTTTTTTTCTCTGTTCTGGCCTGTTCTCTTCAAACTCTGAATAGTTTCAGTATAAGATCTAAATAGTAGCCATCTCTTTCAGGTTTTAATTGGGTTTTTTTGTTGTTGAGTTTTCAGCTTTCAGAATTCACTTTCAGAATTTCCAAGCAATCCTCCTCTATTTTTTCTCCAGTGTTACTGTTCTTTTACGGTCTCTTCCCCAGCTTAGGACTTACCTAAAGCAAGGAATAACATAAGCCCACAGAGAATGGAATTTTCTGCTTTTATGGGCTGTTGATCTTCAATGAAAATTTCTAATATGATCTGTTAAAGTTTCTGCTGAAGAACTTCAGAGTTTGCCAGAACCTGACCTACCCTCCATGTTCGAAAAGCTTTTGCAGCACACATTCCTTCTTCAATCTTTGCAATAAAATATTCTGCTCCCTTTATGACTTTTTTTTATTCTGTTTGCACAGTCATTAATGACCCTTCCTAGACACTTGATCCATTTTCCATATGACCCATTTGCTCATCTGTTTCTCCAACTGCAAAACCAGGGGTCAGGAATATAATATGCTTGAACAGGAAGTCTCTAACTTTTCAGTCCCAAACATTAGCAAAGTTACACCCAGGATTTTTAATTCAAAGCAGCCTCACTAAAACACAAAAGTGAAATAATTTAAGGCAGTCTTCGGAAAATGAAAAAAAATTGGAAACAAATAGAGCAATGCGATGAGTTTTATTAAAATACTGGGTTTCTTCAGGCTGAGTTCTAAATTGGAACCACAGCTTTAATCAACCCTTAATTACATAACTTAATGCACGCCAGAAGTTAAATTCAGCCATCCAATTAAGAGAAAGTATAAGTAAACATGGATTCATTTCTAAGAAGGAAAACATCACAGGGAGGCCATCACTCAATTCAATCGCCTCCCAGACCTCATGAAAATGAAAATATTTTGCCAGGGTTGTTTTTTTTTCGGGTAAGAGAACTAAGCTTTGAGTTTCAACATTGTTACCTGTGACTATCAAGCCAGGTCTATTGGGAGGATAGAAAATTCATAAAAGGTCAGATAAACAACCCAAGAAGATCCTCTCGTGAAATTAAGAGAATAAACCTATAGGATATCAATTCAGCATAAAAAATGGAAGTGTTCTTGTAGAAGAGGTTTTGAGTGGCAGGATATGCTAAATCCAAAGAACACCCTGAAAAGTGATGTCCTGTCACTGAGTAGATGAGAAAACTTTTTGGTGGATTTCATACATTGATTTCAAGAGGGCAGAATGTCCAGAAATAGTGAAATCTATGGTTTTCATTGACATCCTTTTCAAGAAGAAAAGATAAACTTGAATTTTTAGGCAAGTGCAAGATATCCAAGGTATTCTAAATACAAACTCAATCATTAAAAGTCAGATTGAGGGCTCAGAAGTCTTTCTAGAAGTTCTCAGTTAATCTTTATTACAGAGACTGACATCAGTGTTGACAGTTACTCCCAGGAGCCCTTCAACACTTAGAGTATCACTGAAAACTGCCTTTACTCTACAAGTGCTGAGTAAAGAATTAAAAATTACATGTTCTGCTTTCCAGAGAGTGGGAGCAGGGGAGGGAGAGAAAGATCAGCACCCTGATGAGTGACTGAGGGTGCTGAGTTGATCCCTGGAAAGAGATTGGTATCCTCTCCCAGGCAGCAAACAAGAGGATGAAAGGAAATGTCCTCATGTTATGACAGGGGAAGTTTAGATTGCATATTAAGAAAAAAAAAAAAAAGCCATTCTCATGAAAAAGATGGTCAAGCTCTGGAACAGACTGCCCAGGGAAGTGATTGAGTCAAAACTTCTTTCCCTTCAGGGAATCTCTGTGAAGAGTATAAATAAAAAAGTATAAAGCTATAAATAAAAAAAGTGAAATTTTGTCTGGAGATGATATCTTTTCCATCTCAGATAGGTTTTGAAAGGTCTAGAATACCATTTCAACCCACATAAATTTGTGAAAATAAGAGAAAAAGTGGTTTATAATTACCTGAAAGTTTCTCTGGGTATCTCAGCTTGGTAGAAAAGGATATATTTTTATTTTCCTCACCACCCCCATTCTAAGGAAACCACCTGCGTATTTTTCCTAGACAAGCATATATTTGAAAATTTGGAATTCAATAAACACACAGCATCTTACAGTAATTCATCCATGGCAGACTCTTGTTTAATTATCACAGGAAAAAGCAATACAATGGTAAATTTGAGGTAGGAAACTACCATAGAGTAACAACTTATTAATTTTGTAACAATTAATTTCCATCATAGCTTTTTACAGAGATGAGTGTGTGGGCTAGGATCTGTCACTGTGGTGTCTTAATTAGGATTATGACATAACTGGGGCTGGAAGGGAGCTCACAAGGTCTTTAAGTCCAACCACTGGGTCCTAAAACCCTCCAGGGCTGGAAATTTCTCTGAGAAACTGCTCTGCTGTCTCAGTGTGCTGAAGGGGGGAAAAATTATCCTTATTTCCCATCCAAAAGGGTTTATTTCAATTTCTGCCTGTTGTATCTCATCCTTCCAGTGCGTACCACTGTGAAGAGCCTGGTTTCAAACCACTGAAACTGCATTTTACATATATCCTTAACTGCACAGGATTTAGATCAATTCCTGCTTTATAAATAGGGATTAATATCACTCATCAACAATGCATGCAAATAACCAACTAATATAATCTTCCTACAATCCATACTCAGTGCTTTAAAAAGCCCAATCATTTTACCCTTAGAACTATGTTTGAACCCAGATGTTTGGCTGGTGAAGGGCAAGTGATATGCCCACACTCCCAGAGTATGAAGGCAGCATGCACAAAGCATGATTCTAAAATATTTACAAAGCTTATAGGTACACAGGTAGGGAGAACAAATGATTAATGCTAGAAGACATTATTAAACAACAAAAATTCAAGGTAAAAGCAGTAAAAATCCCTTTTAAACCACAATACAACTTTCTTAGTCTGCTCCAGCACAAGACTGGCAGCTCTTTATTTGTGTCCTCCATCTCTAGCTGACACTTGCTCAAACCTCTCAAACAATATTCTCCTCTAGCTGGAAGTATTATTTGGTTTATTGCTTCTATTATTACGTATTCAGGCCATGAGATTTCAGGCTGTTGATTTCTTCACAGAGCATAAAAGAAAACACAGAGACTTCAGATGTTCTCCAAGTCACAGAAGAGCAGGAAAGCTCTAGGCAATATTGAGACCACCAAAAAAAAGATGATCCTGCTGGTCAGAAGCAGCCAAAAAAACCAAAAAAATTCCTCTCTTTCCTCACAGCACCAATAATTTGGAGGATATGCAGGCTGTAGTCCCTTGGGACCCTGGATGCTCTGTTTTCAGAAACATCCCTGAAGCTCCTACAGGAATAAATATTTGGGAAGAAGCCTATGATGCAAAGATGGACCAGAAATCATCACAAAACTGGAGGAGACTGGGGAAGTCCATATAATTCTGTCTGGTAACAATCTGTACGCACTTTCAGTAATAAGGAAAATTAAAGCTGTGCAAGACAGAAGTTATTCTACAAACCATGAGCTCATGTTAATGGCTAAACCTGACTACACAGCCACCAGTAAGAGAGCTGTGGAAACTCCTGAAACATATGGTCTTGTTTAGCTGCAAATCTTACATTGATGCTGTAAGAGCATCAATGCAGGAATTCCTGGGTGAAGTTTCATCACCTAAATTACATCAGGAAATCAAATTGGGCCCCAACATTGCCTTTATGCCCTATGAAAATCCAGCTATGTTCAGCTATTACTGATCAATAGCATTAATTCTGTAGCAGTGACTGCAACACTTGTCTTTGCTGAGAGATGTAGCACAGTCTGAGACCAATAATCCCATGATACAGTACACGAGCCTTCCAATAAAACACGAGGTAAACCTGTCTGTGATTGAAGAAAATATATTGTCATTTAGAAAACTAAGTGCCCTAAAATAATTGTGTGGTACGAGCCTGGGCTCACCAGTGAGTATTCAGAGGTGATTCTCTCTCTGATCAAATTACAGAGCTTTTCAATAATGGTTTTATGACTTCCATTACATTAAATGCCACGGTGCCTTTATCAACAAGAAAAACGGTACCTGCAGTGCCAAGTGCAAAATGTATCAGCCACCAGCCCTGAATGAAGGCACTGCTGGGTGCTGATGCCTTTCCAAACACAGGAATAAATTAAGGTTACTGGGTTGTAAGTAGATCATGAAAAGGTTGACTCGAGGCATTATTCACCATCCTCTGCCTCATGTCCCTGGGGGTGCAATGTGGCACAGAGCTGCTTTTAGGGGGGTCCTACCAGGGTTAATCCCGGGAGGCTGAGAACAATTACTGAGCATGCCATCCTGCCATGGCAGCAGCCTTTTTGAGCAGCCTGGGACAAATCTTTGGGCACATCTTCAAGGACAGACATGGCCTGAGAAGGAGCAGACACCCCAACACCCAGCACTGCTTGCAGGCAATACATCAGATTAAACCACCACCCATAAATTCATCAAAAGCCTGGAGCTAAATAAAGGCTTGTACACTGAGCTCCAGATCAAACCTACTTTAAAATAAGATATAAATATGCCTCAGTCTTTTAATCAAATTGCTGCATCCACTTAAGCATGTGTAGAACAGGAGCAATGATAATGATCTCCTTGTATGATAAGCAATGACTGCAGAATATTTTGAAAACCCTTTGATGTTGCTCTAGTATAACAAGATGATATCATTCCTATTGTCAGCCTGGCACACTCGAGGCTCTCTAAAAATTATATACAGCTCTGACAAATGAAGGAAGCAGACTGAAATCCGCCAAAGGACAAAAGCTGAGATGTGAAAGCACTTACAAACAAGGAGCTGAATAAACTCAATTTTTGGCTGAAAAGACTGTTTGAGCCTAGAAGTGAGAATTGTCAGCATTGGCCCTATTGGCAAAATTATCTTGGGATTTCATCTCAGAGCATATTGACAAATTTTCTCAAGATGGCAGGGAGGAACTTAAGTAGTTGATTTTGGAAGCATAACCTCTAGCATCAAACTTTTCAATCAGAATTTGATGGTGTGAATAGGGCATCCAAAATTGTGACAACTTTAGCTATGATGGACAGATTCCTGGCTAGAATCCCAAAAAAGTCCTTAAGGAAGTAGGGACTACAGTTTTGGCATCTTATATTTATGGGCTCTAAACTTCTTGATGTAAAGAAATTTAAATTTTATCCTATCCTGAAATAGTCCTGAGTAGACCAACAGAAATAATTCATTTTTCCAGTAATGAGCTAACCTGAACAGCAACATGTTTACTCAGAATTAAATAATTTGCTTCATCTGTAACTATGTTTTTTTGATGCTTAAGTCTTCAGTTTCAGTCCATTTTGAAAAACAAACAGTTTATACAAATGAAAAAAAAAAAAGCAAACATTTGTTAGCAAAGATAACAGTTCTTTTAAATAATTATTTCTTGAATTAAGTAGAAAGTAAAAGGGCTTGCCTGTTTTTCCCTCTCAACAATAAACTACAAGGTAGAAAATAAACAGACCAGGTCCTTGGGAGTGTCTGTGACTGCATCAAAGCTGGAACATGTTGTGTTCATCTGCAACTTCCCACATTAACCAGCACTGGGTGGTTAAAACGTCACCCTATGTGTTCTTTCCTTCTTATTATTCCAACAGCAGGAATTTTAATGGACAGAGGAACATCTGCTAACTTGAGATCTTGACATCTGTTTTTTTATGAAGTCAGACTAACAGCAGGGAGAGTTTGGCCAATATTTGCCAAAACAGGATTTTTCATCTCAAACAAACACACACCAACCAGATTTCTAGTAAGACTGGGGGGAAAAACACTTGGAGAAGCTGCTTCTTTCATCTATTTTTGGTTTTTTCCATTTCATTTTACTTTCTTTTTTCTCCTTCCTTTTTCTGATGCCCCATTCCAGAAAAGCAGCAGCTAGAAAAACAATTTTCTACATTATTTGATTCCTATTTCAACTTCATAGAACTCAGCCCCATACCAACATTTGCACACGGTAGTTTCACATATAATTAAGAAGGGCTCCTACTCCATGCCTGGGGGTGACACAGGGGCAGGGGCCTGAAAGCCACAGCACCACTTTTGTGTGCCCTGAAAAGCTCTTTGAACTGGGCACCTGAATCACATAACTTTTCCAGCATAATAAAAAGGACAAAACAAGAATTAATCTCACCTTTTTCTGTGGGACAGAAAAATCTACTTTCCTCTTCCCTCCCAAGGCTTAAATGCCTCTGATGAAGTCCAACCAAGGCAGTTATTTCGTCCTTACTGGGCTGTAGAGGTGACTGAGTGCCTGGGGACAGGATGGGATGCCCATTTGGCCAACAAGAGGAACAACTAGATTTTAAATATAGCCCAGAAAATAAATGTTAACAGCATCTCCCCACATCTGTTAGGCTTTTCCAAATCCTGATATATGATACCTTGAATCTCAGGGGTATTTGATCCCATAAGGAGTTGAAATAAAATTACTTTTATTGTTATTTATATTATCTGCTTTACTGTTTAACATGTTAAAGATACTCTGCAGGTACTGCTAGGACTTGATTCATGCCTTCAAAATATCAGAGAGGTGGTGTGTGCACCTGATTTTGAGAGAGAATGTGCAACAGTTTCTTCTTGTACAGTTCCTTCTATCTTAGGGTTTAAAAATGCTTTAACCTATTACATCTCTGCCAAGCAATATTACCTCAGTTGTGGATGTCAATTGGAGAATAAAGCACTGAAATTACCTGGGCAGAGGCATGCAGAGTAATTCAAGAAAAGAGTTTGGAGCTGTGGTTTCCAGGCCTCCCATGGCAATCCTTCTCTTATGAACCCAATTTCTTTTACTTGGAAAACCAGACAGCATTAGCATGTTTTCATTGAGAAACAGAAGCCAATAAGTTTGTCTGTGCTCCTTAAATACTCACAACATCAATTGCACTGTAGAAACATTTATTGTTCATTAAGGCATAAGGGCAGGTAGAATCCGAGAATATCCTGAGTTGGAAGGGACCTACAAGAATTAAGTCCAACTCCTGACCCTGCAGGGGACAACCTAAAAATCACACCAGGAGGTGCCTGAGAGCGGTGTCCAAACACTTTTTGAGCTCTGTCAGGCTGGTGCTGTGCCCATTCCCTGCGGAGCCTGTTCAGTGCCTGACCTCCCTCTGGGGGAAGAACCTTTTCCTGATACCCAGCCTAAACCTCTCCTGACACGTTTAATTATTTAAAGTTAAGAGAAAGGACACATATCTTTTCATTATGGTTTGGCACACTTTCCTCTGCCATGGCCTACAGTTAACAATTGTTTCCTTGCAGCTGTGACCAAAGAAGCTGGCACTCGATGATAAATGTTCAGAATTTCAGCCTCTCCAAAGTTTTAAGAGACAGATATGGACCTCTCCAGAGATAACTGAAACTTGTCTTCCCTTTTTAAAATGAGTCATATCCCCTTTGTAGCCTTCAAATCCATCAGAAGAAGCAACTGAATTTCTTGGAGGCAGGACATGAACCATCATCAAAAACTTGAAAGCTGATGCTAAATCACTAAGTGCAAAGTGCCTTTCTTACTTTGATTCAATAAACCAATCCCACAGTGAAAACAAATGCAAGGACCATCCATTTCAGCAGTCCTTAGAGAGTGGAAACACAGGAAATTAAGAGTGTATCTTTTTGCCTGCCAGTTGGAGACAAAAAGTGAAGGAAAGATCTACTAATGAGGTAAAAAGGAGTTGAACATGGTCCAGGTTCCAGAGTAGGTATCATCCTCAAAAAATACCATGGAAAAGCATTTTTTTTTTTATTTTCTCACTCTTGAGAACTGAGAACTGCAATAAAAATACACACAGGGCCCTGTGCATCAGCTGCCCACAGGCTGATGTAACTTAATAGTGATTTGGCACCTGCATTCAAAATCTAACACAGAGTGCTGGATTTTTAAAATCTGGAGATCACTAGGGCAAAAATAAATGGCAGTTTTGGAAGATAATTATCAATTAAAATAAGTCATGGAAACAAAAACCAGCCATCTCTGGAAAATAGAGCCACCTGTGTTGACCAGTTTTGTGACACCAAGATATTTGAGAAATTTTTCTGTGGACATTTAATCAAATGTCAGAGTGAACTGGCACCCTACTGAAACATATTGATTAAATGGAGTTAAGGTGTATATTCTAAAATATGCCCCTTTTTAATATATGTATCAATGTTGCATTGAGTTTTACCCAAAATTCATTCAAAGCTCTATTCCTTAGCTCTTGCTCCAAGGATGGCACAGATGATTGTGTCATTCACAAGCAGTTTAGCTTGCTGAAATGGTAAGGACATGAATTAACAGCAAACAACTAATGAAATAAACCTAAAAAAAGCAAACAAATAGAAAAAAAATCAAAACAACCAAAAGAAAACCTCAAACAGAACTAAACCAGGACCTTACATAAAAAAAGAAAAAATTCCAACCATGCCACAAAAAAGTCCTGCTTCAAGACATAAAGAACAAAACAAACAAAAACCCAGTTCCCAAAAATACTACCCATAGAGGGCAAGAAAGAAAATCCCAGATATATTCTGCCCTACAAAAGCTCAGTTCCACAACATAACTCTAATATCCAAGAGAGACAACTGTAACAAACACAATTTTTTTTCTGTGGATGAAAAAATGCATTTTGCATTGACCTGTCCATGAAACATAAGTAAATATCTTTATAAGTTTTATAATTTAACTCCCAGTTTCAGGTTACAACAGGCAGGTAAGCAAACACACTCTGGAACAGAGAGATCT
This sequence comes from Parus major, assembly GCF_001522545.3. NCBI lineage: Eukaryota > Metazoa > Chordata > Aves > Passeriformes > Paridae > Parus > Parus major. Next base: position 111,739,859 of record NC_031768.1, read on the forward strand.
GGGGTTTTCTGCTGGCAGTCCCTCATTTATCAGTCAAAGGTCAAGAGAGCTGTACCAGCTTTGCCCTTTACACTCCACAGAAGAAACCTTTTCTCACACCATACATGTGGATATATTTATTATATACACACATAATGCTTCTATATTAGCCTTTAATCCAAAGTTTCTGTTTCCATGGAAACAGCAGCAAGCAACTCTGTGTCGAAGTCCTGCTAATTTCTTCAAGAGCATGAAATGGATGAGCATCTGCTGGAAACACAGATTACAAAGGACTGACAATGGGAATGCAAATACTTTTCCTAACATCAGGTTTTGATGCCCTTTCTTTCAAGAAATATCTATGGAAAACGAATTTCTGGATTAAACTAAAATCCATTCAAGCACACTTTTTTGAGGAATGAAGATCTGGAGACAAAAGGTTAGTTAAGTGCATACCCAAAATTATTTTGCAGAGATCTACAATGCAGAACAGCAATGTTTGATAAGAATCTAAAAATTACAATTTCCAAGTGTGGACTGTCATGTTTGGATACATTCTGGTTACCTGTGGGATTGCTGACAGGATCAGAACTGGGAGCGAAACACATCTCAACCAAAAGCGTCAAACAAAAATCCTTTGATAAATACTGAAACACTTTCCATATCAAAAGAACCTTCAACACAACAGTTTTTCTAAGTAGGGACCAATAAACACACCTCAATACTTTGCCAGATTTCTGGTCCAAGTCAACAATTAGTAGAAGATATAAATGAAGATATTTTTCCAAAAATAAGCCTAAAAAATGGAGTGAAACATATCCATGCTGGATGTTTCGTCCTTCAAACACTACTCATGCAAATGTTGTTACCTTCCACCAACAGCCTCAAGTATTAGCAAGAGTTTTGTTGGGAATGCAGCAGGAACACCTGGCATTTATAAACTTGCCCCAAAGTCCACACATTCCTTATTAATATTTTCATATTCATACACTCTGTAACCTAATATGCAAAATTTTAGTAGCTTCAAGCATCATTCAAAGGCAACATGTTTAGAAGAAAGAGCCCTGCTAACATATTCCCTGAACCTATTAGTACACAGAACATCATGTTTTAAACAGAAAAAGGGATGATTAAAAAATTATTGATGTCAAATCCAAGCAATTAATACTGATAAAAAACGTCAGCAGACCTGGGAAAATATCTGAAAACAATTATTTCATCACCTTACAGACTATTTCTGCTATATGCCAGCCTTTAAAATAATAATAATGTTACATGAAAAGCAGACTTTAATCCAAAGCTCTGCATGTGTGAACTGCAGACTTTGAGCACTTGCACTCTTTTTGTGGATATGAAGGGGTGATATGTGGGCTTTGATCTTTTAATAACTCTGCTTAAGAGGGTTTAACTGTATGAATTAATCGTCAGGGCTTCTGAAAAGCATTAATTAATTCCACTCTGGAAATTATTATTATTATATAACCACGTTACATAAGCCAGGGCATCCAAACTTTGCATTCATCTGGTGACTTCTGTGGAAATCTTGAGAGCTGCTCTGCATGACAAGGAGCAGAAAGCCCTCCACAATACGGTTGGACACTTAACAAGTGGAACGTTCAAATCGCATTACTGCAGAAGTAACAATTTAGGGGGACGCCCTCAAAAATTTAGAGGGAATAATTAAAGGAAACTGAAATATGACTCTTTTTCATTTTCTTTGAACTAAGTGAGTTAGCACGATATCCTTTGTGTTTTTCAGACAGTATTAATTTTCAGGACTGTGAGGGGGGAAGGCCTGCAGGGCAAACTTGAAAAAGATTAGTCTAATTCAAGTCCTGCGTACAGAAGAGAGAGTTTTATCTGTCAGTTTGAAAGAGAACTTTAAAGAGGTTGTGATATGGAGCGGAATTATCACCACTATTAATTGCACAGGCATATTAAAAAGACCCTGGAAAGTGACCTCCTCTAATACAGAGAATGCACGAAGAAAAATATGTCTTAATCTTCTTTTCTGCGCCGAGATAAATGTCAAGTGTATCTATCACCTCAATTAACCATAGGAAAAAAGCTGTCAAAATCTAATTCTTTTTTTGACAAGGCGTTTATTCTGAAACCAGCAGAGGGAGAAACAGGCACTTGTATTAGAAAGAGATGAGTGTCAAAGGGTTCTGAAACACATGGTGAGTTTTCCATGTGCGAAATGCTGATTAGAACCATGGTAAATCAGTGCTAGTGTGTTCCGGGTTTGTTGCCTGAGCTACAGGAAAACTGAGGGCTTTGTGGCATGGTTTACTTCAGCACTGAGGTTACATTAACAAAGGAATGTTTTTCAGCTACAGCACCATGCAAAATGCAAAAGATCTGGTGAAATGAAAGGACCTGAACTTCAGGAACATTTAAGGCTATTTTACAGAATATTGTAAAACATATTTGTTGTGGTAGTTTGTTTGCTCTTGGATTTTTTTCCATTAAATGAAATTGAAACCTTTTCTGTGCCATTCCCTGTTACATCCATGTGATCTCCTCAGGGTATTAGGATGGATTCACCTCTCATTAACTTGAGTCACACGCAAAGTTTTCTTCTTCTACCCTTGAATTTTGCAGGAGACCAAGAAAAGGCGTTGCAGAAAAAAGATATTTACACATCTTTCATAACTGCACTTTGAAAGCAAAATGACTGACCTACTAATAAAACTTTCATATTAACAACAGCTTGAAAGAATTCTGCCACGTAATTGGTACAACCAAACATTGCTTCAGTGAGAAACCATGCAGAAGAGAAAAGCTGCCTATTTAAAGCAGTGCATTTAGAAAGAAAGAGCAATTTGGGATCACAAAACTGCTGTAAAATCATCCAGATTTCTTTATTCTCAGAATTTGATGTGTGCCTACGTATCTGTGTGTGAATCCAGGTGTTTGAGACTCCTGCCTAAAACAAGAGTTTGAATAGTTTTTACAATTACAGTAAAGCTTCTGCTGCAAAGTATTCATTTTAAGGAAAGAGAGGAATGACTGTAAGAATTGAGACGGAAATGCAGTAAATGTCTGGGATTTTCCAGCCTCTAGTGCTAAATCATATCATATTTATCAGGAGGAGATGAGTCTCAGGGCAGTGTATGATGTCCTTTGCCACCACCCTTTTTCCAGGAACAAGTGATGCCCGGAAAAGCTGGATCTGCGCACTGGAAACGTACGTGACCTACGGTGTTTGTCAGAAGATAGAGGTGCATTCAAGGATTAAATCCACTGCATCTCACAAAAAGGACAGGCTTCCCTAGGGAAAGCTCTGGGATTGCTTGTCAGCTGTAGCACAACTGAAAAACAACAGATCAGTCCTCTGCTTGTTTATGTTGTCACATGCTTCTGAATTCAGTGGCACTTTGTCATCTCGTGTCACAACTGGCTTTCTCTTTCCATAAGAGTCATGCAAATAACAAATCCTAAAAAATCCTAAAAGTGTAATAATTCAAACAGGACTCCTCAAGCAGGTGCCCACTCCACCTTTTTTTTTTTTTTTTTTTTTTTTGTCTTTTTGCTCCTGTTTTAAATATTACTCCAAAATCAGAATTGGGCAAGTCAGAATGATGTCAAGTATGTTCCTCTTCCAATAATTCTGTTAACACGAGCAGTGGATAAAACCACACAGTCCTGCTGGCCACAATGACAGAGTGTCTGCTAATATAAAATTGTTCAAAAATAAAAGTAACACAAATATTTCTGAAAATAATGATTCTGCAACTTGAATTATTTCTACAAAGTTCAACAAAGCCAACAACCCTTGTGCAAATATTAATTGCAAAATAGAGGATTTTAGGCAATAAACAGACTTTGAGAACTGAGACATTTTCTCACTGCTCTTTTTTAAACTCAGCCAAAAGGATTTAGACAGAAAAGTCTTGGTATACTGGATAATTATATGAATAAAGTATAAGACGATCAAGCATGTATAAAAATGTGTTTACTCTTGCATAATCATTCAATTCAACATTCTCTCCTATTTTTGAAGGTGCAAACACTCTGGAGCACTCAGTTAAAACCAGTAGCAGAGATTCACTTTCCTATTTCCCACACACTGCATCAGCTGTGCCAAGAATAAAACAAAATAAAAACCAGCCAAACCAAGAACCTGGAAGTCTCTTTGAATTCCAAGAAAGAAAAGTTCTAGGCAACGAAGCTTTAATAACACATTCTGAATTAGACCTAAGCACACAGCAAACATCCAGGGCACCCACTGAGCCTCAGCAGCAAAGTGAGATAGTTCAAATTTGGTCAATCTCGCTTTGGATTGCAGGCTAACCTTCCTTTAAATGTATCCTTTGTGAGGTCAGAATGTGCACTGAGCTCACCTGGCTCATCCAAGGCACCACAGTTTCTGCCCCACAGCATTTCTGTGCCTATCAGGACAGGGGACTTGTCCTTCAAGGACAGCAGAATCTGCAGGAGCCATTTGGGTGTTTCCAAAAGTAAAACCATTGTGGTGCTCAGCAGGCACAGACAGGACACAGCTGGAGATACAGCAGGTAGAGATACAGCACAGATTTTTGCCATGAGAGGAGAAGAATGAAAAATACAGAAATGCAATCCCACCAGGACTGCTGGCATAAGCCCAAATCCTCCACACTCAACAGGCCTCGTGTGGCTTTGCACATGATGGTGTAGAAGCAGGGCTGGGCCACACAGCAGAGAGGTTCCCCTGCAGCTCTGGGGAGGCAGCTTGCATCTGGTCAATACATTCTGGATCAGGAAAAAGAACTTGAGCCACTCCCACTGTTTGGTTCTGGTGCAGGTGCTGAGAATTCATCAAAAACAGCTCAAGATCCCATCCAGAGAGAAGAAAATACGACTTTGAACCAGCTAGGGTCCTGGCCATCTCCAATTCCTGCTACTGTGTTTTTCTTTGCCCTTTTTACCCTTCTTTTCCCAGATCTACACTTGCACTACGAAAGATTCTTAGGAAATAAGTTTCCATTATCAAGTCAGGGAACATACTCAGCTGCACTCATTGGTCACCATCTCACAGATCATCAAATAACAGCTCCACTGGTGCTGGAACTCATTTTAAGGTAGCAGGAGGGACACTGGACACTTCAGTCACTGCTCCTGTGTCCCTATCTGAGCTACAGCCTTTATCTGGCAGGCCACCAAACAGCTTGTCTTGAGCTGGAGTTTCTCACCCACTCCATCACCCAATTTTGCTGAAGTTAATTCGCATTCCTGACACAGGCTTTACCCAGTGCCTGAGCAGGAACAGAGAAAAACCTCTGTATTCTGTCTGTTTTGAGGCACCTGAGGCACTGACAGGATATAATTCACAGGAGAATTGTGGCATCATAATACAGGGCTGACTCATTCTAAACTCTTTTGAACAGAATTTCATAAAACTCACTTGCATTTAAATCCTGAAGCTTTCCTCTTGTTTAAAAAAAAAAAGAAAATTTATTCTTAAAGCGAATTTCATAAGGTTGTGGTGTTTGGATGTCTCCATCCTGGGAAAGAGATAAGATCTCAGATTTTAAGAACAGGATCCATATGACTTAATGAGTTCAGGGAGCTGGAACAGATATGAAGGCAGTCTGAAGGGATTCTTTGGGGAAGAGATTATTAAGAAGCAGTGTATTTGCTTTAATCACAACTGTAAATGCCTGCTCAAAGCACTTGGCTACTTCATACATTTTAAAATTATGAGAACAAGGGCACTTAACCGCATGGGCCAGAGCGGGGTGTGCATTTCTGCAACCTGACTTGCACCCTGCCATCAAATATTCTGAATACTGCTCATTGTGGAGGAGCTTGAACACTACAATGAGCAGTTCTTAGCCAGAAAAACCTGGTTGATCTGCCACCAGGACACTTCTGTCATAGCCCAAGGTTAATATAAGACAGAAATAAAAAGATTTAACTCCACTTTTTGATTCAAATACCTCTAATCAATTTCTAGTTAAAACTAGTAAATATTAGGCAATTGTTTTCTTTCATTTAAGATAAAATAAAAATTATATCTGAAATGTGCAGTGTTTGCCTTCCCCATTTCTGTTTTTGTGTCCTGAATTGGAAGATTTAAGGGGATGATAGAGATACAATAAGGATTAGTAACCCAATAAAATTTTACACAGAACAAGAAAGCATGAAGATTTGTATAAATATTTGCAGAAACTGAAAAGAGCAGAGGCACAATCAAATAATCCAAAGGATGTGTGCATACTTCCTTTTAAAAGAAAGCATTTCTGTCCCAACCTCAAAAAATAATGAGACAAAGGGAATGCTTTCATCAGCTGGACAGCTCCAAAATCCTTCATCAGTCTGAGTTTGTTGCCAAAATAAAAATTATTAGGGAAAATATCTTTGTGGAAAGAAGCTTCAAAGCATGTTCTTGTCAGCGTAGGCTTGAAGGTCAGTTTGTCTAAAGAGAAAACATAGCCTGCATCGATAAATACTTATATAACACAGCCATAAAAGTAGTTATATTGAACCCAAAAAGAGGAAAAATCAGGTGAAATTGTACTGGCATCGTTTCAAGTGTCCACACTGACAGCAGCTCTGTTCCCTGAGAGACTGGGCCCCTGCCTCAAGTAGATATCCCCAATTCATGTGTCTGCATCGCTCCTGTTTTGCCTCTAATATGGTTTTACAGAGCTGTGCCAGTTCCTACTGAGTGTGAGAAGATTCACAGAGTGTGAAATCTTGCAAACTAAATGAGCCATAGGAGCAGTTTGCACAAATCCCATATGATCAGCGTGGTAACCCAGTCACCTAGTATGTTATTTCCATTATTAGCAATAGCAATTATTCAGGCAAAGAAATGACAGAATAAACCCCTCGCCCCGAGTGTTTGCGCAGCGCCGGGTCTGCAAAAAAGGATTATTATGTTTTTCCACGCACAAAGGACAACTGTATGCTAATGCCCCCCTTTCCTTCACTAAGCTGCAGGGAAAGAGGCTTGTCAGGCTCCTGGACAGCTCACACTAATGCAAGGAGGCTCTCTGAAGCAGGCAGGCTGCAGAAAATGAGCTGAGGCATCCTGAGTGTCACAGAATTCTGATGGCAGCTGGGAGGGAGGAACCTGTCAGTCAGGGGAAGCCCCCAGGCTGGGGTGCAGTGCTGAGGAAAGGGGTTTACTGGGAGTTTCTGTCCCTCCTAGCTGCCCAAGAAGGGTCCAAATTTGCTCTCTAGCATGGGGAATCTTGGAACTACACCCCCACTTTCCCCCCAAAAAGAGAACCAGAGCAACCAGAAAATTTCAATGTAGGTTTTCTCTGTCCCTGACCCCAGAGAATTTGGGCATTGCCACCTGAAGCTTTGCTGTGCTGGAAAGGAAAGCAGTATTTCTAAGTGATGACCACACAGAAAATCTCACAGCAGACACTCATTAAAATGCACGGCATAATAGAAGAATATACCTAGAGGAAGACAAACAAATGGAAGAACAGTTAATAAAAAAGTGTCCTGTTCCTAAAGAAACTAACAAGTGAGAAATTGCATTTTCATAAATGAGGTGACTGTTCCTTGACAAACAGATTGAAACAGGTTTTAGCTCTGCTTCATGTATAGCTACCTTCAGATAGAGTACTGTGTGTAGTTATAACAAGCACAAGTTGCTTTGAAGGTTTTGCTTTTGGATTCTGTTTTTTTATGGGGTTTGGGGTTCTCTGTATTAGGGATTTTGATGAGTCATCTTTGTTGGCATTCTTGTAAGCACTGTAGTTTGGATTTGTTTTCTTTTTTTTTTTTAATTAAACTAAACATTATGTCCTGTTACTTTTTTTCCAACAAATTTAGGAGAGGACGAAAAGAAAACCACACCCCAATCTAACATTGAAACATTTGTCTGCCCAAATGTAGGCATTCATTTGGCTAAGTAAAGATGTCCTGTTTGCAATCAAAATCAGAGATGACAATGACAAGAGAAGTGGAAGGTGTAGGACAGGAAACCTTTGACAATCCACCACCATCTGCTCAGATTTCACCACAAAAAAAAAAGTAAATCTGTGCAAATGAACCTTGAGGAGACAGTATGAGACAACTTTCAAATGCTTTAGAACAAAGATAAAAAACAGTGGTTAAAATTCATTATGAGTCGCAGTAAGCTCATTTTCTACCCACCAGTTTGAGCAGGTTTTGCAGAAACACTTGGCACAAAACCTTTTAACCTGTTACAGATCAAGTGTGAGAAAAACTGTGGGTTTATCCCTGAAGCTGAGAATTCAAGTAGCTCCATACCAGGTGAGTGCAATAACACTATTTAAGATGAGATTTATCAAGATAGCTTCAAGATTTACTTCCCTTAAGGTGGCATCTAAATATTAAAAGAAAGCAAGCAGTACTGCAAGAATGATTATTTTGGGGTTCCTTCCCTGCCTGTGAGTAACATCCCTTTGGCACTAACACATCCCTTCCATGTTTAATTATGGATACACTACTGCAGACACAGCACAGAGTAATGACTGGGGAGGAGTCCTTGTGAATCATGCCACGTACAACTGAGTTCCTCGTTCTTCCACTCTTAATGCCTACCTCTAATGCTTGCTCAATTAGGTTTCCCCGTCAATACCCGAAGAAAATATGATGCACAGACTGAAGGTGATCTCAGTGATGGCATCAATACTTTTAATGTAATGAATATGAGCAATGAACTAGTCTAAAATTAATGTCAGTTTTCTGGGAGTTTCTGCTTTTTTAATCAAACTTTCTCCTCTCTTTCTGTATGCATAAGTTTTGGGGGCCAGCAGTTATTTCTTTTTTGATTCATGTAAGGCTCAGCTGGAACAGGGGCAGGGTTACAGGCCTGGCACACAGGACATGACCCAGAAAGGACCAAGCACACACATATGAGGGGAAATCCCACAGCTCCATTCAACATGGGAGCTCTTCCCCTGCTCCCAGCTCTGGCTGCATCCAAAGACCCACATTTACCTCTGGGAAGGGACTGGAGCACACAGGGAGGAGCAAGAATCATTCTGCAGACCCCCTCACCCCTAAACAGCCTCGAAACCACAGCTGTGACAGAAGTCCCTTTGCTGCATCATTCAGTTTTATAGGATCTTGAGTACTGCTTCATTACATGTCCTAAATAGAGCTCTAGTTTTGAGATATCTTGATTTATCTTTTATATCTGGAGATGATCACACATCTCTTTAACCAGCCTTGCAAACTATCCCCAACCTAAATAAAGAGATTCAGAAAGATCAAAGAAAGATCAGAAAGAGTTTTTTGGTGGCTGAAAAAGAAGTAGACAACATGCTTCTAAACATTACTGGAAAAGGCATAAGCATTCCTGTATTTCAAAAACAGTAATTATACAGACATGGTTCAAGAGAGATAAAAATTATCCTTCAACAGAAGATTCTTAATCAAGACTGCAAGATTTAACTTTCTCCCTAAAAGAGGTGCTGTGTTGCAGTCATCGTTCACTGGGCTTGGAAATAAAGTTATTAAATCCAACTGCATTTTAGGTCAAGATGAAGTAAAACAGCTGAAAGTGATCCTTTCCTGCTTTCATATCTCTGTCTCCAAAATCGAGAAGCTTTTATTTAGTTCACTTGGAATCAAATTATCAGGAAGCAATTAGCCTTCTTAAAATGGAAAAAGACTACATCATGCTCACTTATTTTTAATACCCCTTATCACATACAACAGGGAATAGTGAGGATAAAGGGAGAAAAAGATCACTGCTCACAAAGAAAAGCATTCATTAGGCAGATACACAATACACCTCAGAGAAACCCACTGCTACTGCCACCTCATATTGCTGAGCTCGGAATTTATACACGCTGTTAAAAGGGGTTTTTTTGGAAATTGGTGCCCTGCTAGTCTCCTTACAGCCTTGAGGTCCCTCAGAGCACAAAGGACTATAACTGGATTACTCTTCATCCTGCTTTATACTGATGTGCCTTTGCAAGGCAGGACCTCTTCATCCTCGGCGTTACAGAAACACAAAGTAAAGGAGACTCACACAGATGCTCAGAGATGGGACAACTAACACTGGCCTCTGGTGGCCTGTGCAGAAACTGGCTGGGCTCTGGAAATGGAAATTTCTGAGACAGGACCTGTTCCTCTGAGAAGAGCCTACCCAGAGTGCCTGGGGCTGTGGTGTTAATTAACCACCTGCCACCCAGGATTGAACAGCCCAAGAAACCCTGAGCTGGGGCTGGTATTCCCAGGCCAGCCAAGTCACAGGTACTGTTTAACTTCTCAAACCTTTCCCAGCCTCTCTCCCCACTCTGGTTTGCTGCAGGAACACCCTGTTCCCCAGCTCTAAGTACCAGGTGGACTTTTGCTCGCAGAGTTGAGATAGCTCACTCTGAATCAGGCAGTTCTGCTATAAAACCTTATAGTGTTGGGCTTTTGGGTGAAATCTGCCATTTTCCTCTGTGATGTGAAATGCAGGGATGCTCAGCAGTGTGCAGCCAGCAGGGATACTGAGCATCCCTGCTCCCAGCAGCTGGATCCCTTTTCCAGGCACCTGCCCCCCTTCCCCAGAGAACAGTATTGCCATCCCCTGTAGCACCAGGACAGCCCCAGAGAACAAAAGCAAATGCTTACACAGCTTTAACACCTAATTTTAGGTGGAGGGAGATCTGGCACCAGCAATTCATTTACAGAAAACCAGGAAAAGTTTTTTGAACTCATCTGAGGGCTCTGGAGAAACTGCTGGGAATGTTCTCTGTTACCTGACACTTGTGAATGGAAATGTCTTGGTCCTGTGCATTGCTTTCAGCTCCCCTTTGTGAATCCCAGATAAGCAGGCTTGCCCTGTTATTTTCATTGGGTCCATCTGGTGCAGCTGCAGATCCCTGGTACCCCCTATTTTATCAGGGGAACAAGAAGTCTCCATAAGCTGCCTACTGCTGACCAGAGAGGAAGCAATTTGCCAAGGGCCTTGGGAAGCAATGCCCCAGGTAACTCATGCTGCCCAGAGCTTTGCAGGAGGCTGGATTTACTGTATCTTTTATGCACAGCAATGGCCAATGCCCTTGCTCAGCTTCCCAAGAGCCAAGGAAGAATTAATCTCACAATTTACTATTTATTTCAGTCATGCAAGCCTTTAAAATAAGAGGCAGGTTCCTCTTTTGCAAAGATCAGGTGAGAACACAGTCAGACAGCGGGGGCTGGCTGGGACAGAGCTCCAGACCACCAGAGTGGCTCTCCTGGTGCACCTCTTGGACCAGCCACATTTCCCTCATCCCCTCATTGCTGCAGGCACCACTCAGCACCAGCACAGACACCTGGCAGCTCACAAGAGACGAGCTGGGAGGGCCAGAGCCTCCTAGCAAGGCCAGATCCAGCACATGTGCTTCCCAGGCACAGCTTGGATCAGGGACATTCATCCTTCTGCTGCAGTGACAACACCCAACAGGCAGTCACACAACATCCTCATTGTTCATCCGGGAGAAAAACAACCTCAGAGTGGCCACAAAAGGAAAAAAATATGTATGGGCACTCATGGTCCAACATGTGCTTTGTCTGGTCAGTGATACTGCCAAGAAAGATGTGGCACTTGGCCAAAAAGCCTCAGCACAGCAACAAAACACACTGAAAGCTCGATTATGAGGTTGCGAAATGGGTCACGGGCGTTGGCGGTGACGCGAGGGAGCGCGGCGACGCACGAGCGCAGGAACGGCCCTGTCCGTCTGTCAGAGGCTTGGACACACGGCTGGACGACAGGCAGAGCTGGTCAGCATGACAGAACAGGCTTTCAGCACTTCATCAGGGCTGCTTTCAAAGTGCTGCCCAACAACTGTCAAGCGGCACCGCACCATAGGAGTTATAAAGACATTTTCAAAGGACAATAATGAATTAGCTCTGTGAATTGCTAGGAAGAGCTCCACTCAAGCATGAGCGACTTGGCAGGAAATAAAGCATGGAGACGAAAATATAAGAAGCGGGTGATGAAAATAAATCCCTTCCTCTTACCAAGGAGATCTCATCCTGAATTTTCAAGGAGATACCAAGTAGCTGAAGTGAGGGACTGCTGACAGCAGAGCAACCTGTAATGGGGTATGCAGTAACCACAGAGCTGTTGGGCTATGGGTCTTGTTTAGGTCCACAAAAAACACTGGATTTTAATGCTTCTGTCAGCACTTAATATCAAAGGATGAACTCTGGATTGATGGGAGAAGTTCAGCCTGCACAGGTTCCTTGTATTTGTGGGCTACTAAAATTGCCTTTGCAAAAAGACCCAGAGGTTTTGTTGTCCTGCATTTCAAAACCTTCCTCAAACAGCATTTGGAGATATTCCCAACCTTTCTCATTCCACTTTCCTGGCATTCCCAGTGAGTGAGCCCTGATCATTGCCTGAGCTACACCACGAGCAAGTCTGTGCCTAGACAAGTCTTGTGCCTTTCTGATCCTGGCTCGCTGCATCCACTGCATTTTTTGGGATGATTGGGAGGGAACACACCCATTGCCCAGAGCAGGTCAGTGTCACTGCAGCCATGCCATCACCTCACTGCTGTCCTGCAGCTCTGTGCCCCTGCCTGCACCCTGGCCATGTTCACCTGACACACACCTGCATGTCACCTCTGATAGCACGGCAAAATCCACAGCTTTGGTCCCACGGATGGACAGTGTGCGTTGGATGAGGAACAAAATCATGCTAGTGCCCCAGGAATACTCACTGTACAACCAAATAAAATAATAATAAAAATTAAAAAGTCAAGCCACAATTTTCTGTATTGTATAGAATGCCTAATGAGGTGGCTGCAGCCATAAACCCCTTCCCTGCACTCCCCTTGAGGAATGGGCTGGTACAGCTGACACTTCGTTAGTCATCCATTAAATACTTTCTACTATTACAGCCCAAGGTGAGCCAGAGCCAGTGATCTAGAGTTTAGCAGATTAAAAGCACTCTCAGTTCCTGTAACCATTCTGTCCTGCAGTAGTTTAATTTCTCTAGGCTATCATCAACACATAAACCATTTGTGTAATCGTATTTGGTTCTTCTACTTTCTATATGCAAGCTTTCATGTAAGTCTTGCTTTCATTCTCTTGACCATATCTTTTTCAGATTATTTTTTTTTCTTTTTGCTACATCTACTGAAGGAAAAAAAACTTATGCAGGTGTATAACCAACAACCCATAAATTTTCTATACAAATGCACTTTATAATGTGAGTAATAAGAAAAGAGCCCAGTCATGTCAAGCTGCTTTAGAGTTGTAAATGGATCAAAGTATTAAAACACTTACATGAACTTGAATATGTAAGGCTAGCCAAAATAGCCAGTGAAAGAAAGCTTTTTCTGATAAATATTAATTTGATAGAAATCTTACAGCAGTTTCAGTTGGGATTATAGGTTGGGGTTTTTTTTCCCCTCTAAGTCTTGTCAAGAAGTGCCTGCCTGTCTCTTCTGATTGAGGTTTTAATCCTCTTGAAATTCATGTACTGCTTCTGAAGGTAATTCAGCACCTGAAACTGCTCCACTGCTTCTCAGGGGAAAACAGGAGTCAGTCAGTCCATGACACCTTTCACAAAAAAAACTAATATTTACTTGCAGCAAAAAGATCGCAAAGTAAACATCTGTGTGCTTGTGTGTACACACACTATGGATATAAATATGTGTGTATGTATACAAAATATAAAAATAAAAATATCTCAAATAACTCAAAAGTCAAAACTAAATGTCGTCCTAAGAGTCTTGGTAGCTGGAGTTTAAGACAGTCTTCTCTCAGACACTGAGTACATCACATAGTCCTAAAGGGTCTGTTCTTTCTGTTTGCAGAAAGCTGAGTTTCCAGACATTTTGAGTGAAAAAATAACTGCTTATGTGAGGAAAAAAGTGCTCCAGAGCTGCCATTCACTGTAAGGCCATGCAGACAGGAGTTAATATGCAGGAACACTGAGACATGAAGCCAGGAATACACTGCCTTGCCAGCCCATCTCCAGAGTTTTAACCACACAAAAAAACCTGGAGATTTTGGGCATTTGGAAGCTTCACCTCAGCCATGGGATGAGTGCCCTCAGAGAGAAGAAACCCAGAGCTGTTCAGGGTCCTGCATGAGGACTGCAATGACAGACTGACATAGTGATGTGCAGCCCCCTTGGCTCCTTCCACGCAGATTTCAGCCCAGTCCAGAATAATTCTTCAACCAGTCTGTCTTTGGGGGAAAAAAGCCAGCCAGTAAACACAAGATCAGTTTGGAGCTATATGGGCAAAATAAAGATGGGGGAAGAGAGCAGAGTGCACAAATCCACCTTATAGAAAGGAAATTAAATGAGAGTAAGGAGCACTTAAGGGACCTGCCCCATCAGCAGAACTTGTCTATAAATGATCTGTGAATTAAATCACACGTTCAATCCTGTAAGCCACAAGCCATTCTCTTATTGAGACAACCAGAATTCTCTTAAGGAGAATGATGGATTTTCTGAACAGAAGCATAACTCTGACATTTCTATGGATTAGGTTAGTTTTGAATACCAGAGCCATATGATTAGATCTTTCCTAATGAGAATTTAACTGGTTAGAAAAGCAAAGTTTTCTGAAATGATATGGTGGTATTCAATTCAAAGCAGATACAACAAAAGAATGTTTTATACACCTAAAGCTCCCCTTGTGATGGGCACTGGTAAGGCTTTGCCTTCCTTTTAATTTTCATAAGCATTTGTGGAGTCCTTATCAAGCTGAAGAAAGTTCCTAACCTCTAAATTTACTGTATTCTGTGCATTTGAACTGATCAACAAACACTGAAATAAGTTTGCTATTATATAAGCAAATACACACTATTTAAAGAAAATGTTATTATTTTGTATCTCATACAAACCTCAGTTACATTTCCTTTTTTCAGTTTTATCACGTAACTCCAAAATTAATAGAGAATTCCTTAATGTGGTTTTCACGTGAACTAGTAAGGGGAAATAAACGTTACAACAGCATTTAAAAGGTAATCCAATTTTAAGCATGAACTTGGCCAATCTATCATATAAATTTTAGATTAATTGATACCAATTTATGTATTATTGTTTAATTCTGGCTTGATGGCCTCTAGGGATGTTTCAGCATCTTGCCATGCTTCATTGATCATATACTGATATTCTGTATCAGTGAATATAATCAAAATGAGTGTATAAGCTTACAATAGCAAAGCTGTTGCATGGCGGGCAAACAGAAGTTGTTATAGACAGTTTGTACCAATTTAAAAAGTTCAGCCAGTTAACTAAATACCTGAGGCAATCTTTCAGCCTTCAAAGTTGGAGAAAAGGTCTGTTTCAGCACCAAAGAGTAATTATATCCAGCCTGTGACTGGCAGTTGAGTTTACAGAAAGGTTAAGAAAGCCCTATAGGTCAGCATAGCCAAATAACACTGAGGTGCCTGTGCTGAGATAGCTTAGGAGAAAACAGTAATTGAGGAGCAGAAATGTCAACACTTAATCATAGTCCTTACCATTTTTACTGGGTTGGAAGAAAACGTTTGATGCCCAGCTCTCAAATAGCCCTTGCAAAACAGTACCAACTGTGTTTGAAGTGATCTGGATGTTCCCATTTTCCTGGGCTTTTCCCGGGAAACTGCCTTCCGACTGCAGCAGTTAAAACACGAAGTATTGAGTATGGAAAACTTGTGCAGAAAAGAGTAATTTCCCTGAATCCCCTCAGCCTCTTCGGGCTTTAATGACAGATAAAAGCAGTTCTTGAAAGTCCTTAGGAAAATGGTGGTGAGCCTAAGAAAAATATGGTTGGAGGTCATATGAATAGTATTTATTACTTGAGATCAAGCATTAGATGTAGTCATGTCACTGTCCCCTAGTTTTACACCAAAGGAAAAAGCCATGCACCCACATAAGATTTCAGAAAGAAGAACTGTCCCATTATGCAGGTGATAAAACCACAATTCCAGCCCCAGGATATTGTTGCCATCCCACCCAAGAGAAAGCAGTGTCTGGAGAAGAAAGGCAGGCACAGTAACTTAGACATTTGTCCCAACGTTGCTCAGTAAGTGAATCACAGCATGAAATATTCCCTCTCCCCTCTCATTGCCTTTATGTTCACAAAAGGGGATGAGTCTTGCTAGACAAGCCTGCTGTCCCACGTGGGGAAAAAGAGAAGTGTGGAGTGACTAAAAGCACAGCTTATGGCAGAAAAAAAATTAAAAAACAGTCTCTTTGAGCTCAAAAAAAGCCTTTCGGCTCAAATAGCAGCAGTTAATTTGAAAAATCTTCAGCATGCCCTCTGCACCATGATGGCCACAGAATCACAACTCCTTGCTGTGCTCATGGGGTACTTTTAGCCTCAGAAAAACGGAACAAAAAGGAAAGGAAAATGTTACCATATCATTCAGAGAATTTAAGGACCTCTGTAGCACTGTCTGGAACAGAGAGCTCAACTGATTTACTGCTCTCAAAGCAAGCAGGGGAGAAGGCACCCTCATGTTAGATGAAGACATTAAGTGAGGAAATTACTCTTATAGGAGTGAATTAATTTTCATTGATCTAATTTCCTGACAGACATACCAGCAGTGAAGCATTTACTGACTGGGTTCCTCCTTCGCCAGGTATCCCCATCTTATGCTTCTACTGCAGAAGCAGAAAAATAGAACGAAGGAATGGAGGAAATACTTAACATTTCTCTCAAATCACCGATTAGTGTTCCTCTGGGGTAAAAGCTGTCTCATGCTGTTCAATAAAAGATTTGCTAAATGCAAGTACAAAGATGGCATAATACAGAAATGCTGCTGGATTAAATTCCTTTTATCAAAATATTGCATTTCTTTCTCTTTTATTTGTTGGTCCTTTTAATGTGCTCTAAGGGTAGCCCAATGAGTTTTACTTCAACATTTAGCTGCAAAAGTACATAATAATGACAAACATAAGACTTCATTATTTTACCACTTCTTACCTAAGGAAAATTTTTATCACCATTTTGACCAAATGACAGAAATGGTTCTTTCCTGGCTATACATTCAGATGCAAAAAATTGGAATTTGGGCAGAAATCAGTAGCTTTATTTAATAGATATAAAATTCACATGTCATATCTTAACCAAATATGCAGTTGATATTCAATAGCAGACTGAATTGCTATTTACAACTAGGATCAGGTCTTCATCTAGAGTATAGCATAATTTGATCCTTGAATAGAAATATTTGAAGGAAAGATTCAGCTCTCCTAACAAACAACCTTCAAATATAGCACAAGCTCACTGTGCATAAGCAAAACTTTCCTTCACTTTTCAGTTTTATACCCATTGCTGCTGAAACACAATATCAGAGCATAGATTTATTTTAATTCTCTGGTCTTGGGAGTTAAAAACAAAATAATCAGATGACTGGTTTATTTATTTATTTGTTACATTTCTAGCTACAATTTTTTAAAAGAAAAGATGCAAAATCTAGCTCAGATACACCCTCACTATTAAGATACTAAAGCTTAATAAAACAACATCATAGATTGCATTTTATATCACCATTTTTGAGCAGCCATTCTTCTGGTGGAGGCACAAGGCTTGACCTTGGTTGAAAGCTTGGGTCTTGCTGAGCTTTCATTTTTCCAACCCTCCATAAATTTTAGGTATGAAATTTTAATTGTTTTAATTTCACAGAGTCATTGAATCGTTTAGGTTTGAAAAGACTTGTGAGATCACCAAGTGCAGCCTCACGCTGCCCAGGCCAGCACTAAACCATTCCCTGAGCACCACAATCCACAATTCTCTTGAATCCCTCCAGCATGGGGACTCAGCCACTGCCCTGGGCAACCCCTCCCAGGGCTTGACAAGCTTTGCAGTGAAGAAGTTTTTCCTCATCACCAAACTAAACATCCCCTGGAGCAACCTTGAGGTCATTTCAACTTGTCCTGATATTTGCTAGTTTGAAGAAGAGACCAACATACACCTCACCACAATTTGCTTCCAGGTAGTCATAAGAGTTTTTTCTAAGCCTACTTTGCCTCAAGGAACAACACAAAAGTAGCAGCTTGCTTTGGCACTGTGAGATACATTAAATACATCAGTTGAATTTTTTTGTTGAAATGAGACATATGAAATGAAGCTATGGAGCCCATTTATCCATTTGGATGTGTGCTGGTGACAACAATAATTTAGCATCATCATGGCTACATGAAAACTTAAAAAAATAACTTCTACTGTGAGCAAGGAACTGATGGAAAAATCTGCATTAGCTGAAATGGGAACTCTTGTACTTCCTGCATTTCCTCTCTGTGAGGCTGAGAACTCATGGTAATGCATTATTTCCCTCAGCCTTAGTCATTCCTATGTCCCTGCACAAACAGTGCTGTCATAACTTCATTTATCCTCACATCCAGACAGAATGTGCTCCCTACAAGTCCATTTCTAATTGTAATAATGGTCAAAAAAAAGGTGCAAATCTTTAGCAGCTGTCAACCAGTCTCTTCTGCTCATAGAACATGTAAGGACAAGAAATTCCCTGTCAATATTGGCAGTTCTGCCACCTCCAGTGAAACAGGATCACCAGGAAATTTCAAAATAGGAGAGAGTATTCCAGTGAGGAAAAAAATCATGCCTCATATAAATAATACCTGAGCTTTCTACAATTTGAGAAATATCTAAAGAATTAAGGTTATTTATGAAACAGAGCAGTGTGTTGCCAGGGCACAAAAGGAGTTTTGAGGCTCTCATTATTATCACAGTTTAAATCTGCATGCTCATAGGTCAGCTGAGGGGTGCCCTGCACCACAAATGCAAATATATCAGAGATTCAGCACTGAAAAAAATTCATATACATGCCCACCATGGCAGTTCTCTATCTCCATGAAGAATAAACTAGTCTAATTTAGTCCTATGATACAACAATTAAAAGTTCATCTCTCTTCCCCACAGCACATGGATTTGACAATAATTTATTCATGCTGTTTTGCATATGAGTGTGCAAGACATTTTAAATACTGTTAGATCGCTTTCTATTCCCAATATTAGATGAATTTATAATATTTATTGTGCTCCCTCTTCCAAGCTGTGACATTTAAAACAAATTCAGGACCTCTCCATTAACCAGTAGCTCCAAGTCAGGCAATCACAGAACAAGAGTGAATCTTCAAGCACAGCTCCCTTCTCATTAACTCCTAATCACTGCAAATAACAAATTGCAGTACACGGTGGGACACAGAGGCTTTCTTTTCAGTACACCCTTATACCAAGAAATCCAGATAGGATGGAACAGTGTTTGGGAAAAATTAAGTTTGGTAAATCTCTGTCCCTTGAAAAGAAAGACACTGTGAATCATGGATTCCAGAACACATCACCTCCACATATCGAATCATTTCTGAGATACAAACATCAACAAGGCTGATGACAACTACAAAAAAAAGCTCAAAACCAATGGTCTTGTCAGGTCTTGAGGGAGACAAGAGGGGGGATGAAGAAGTTGGCTATTCACTTTTAATTTAAATAGGATGGGTAAAGAGCTATCTCACTGCTTTTCATTGTGTTCACTTCAGGTACCAAGGCAATGTTTGAAGTGACACAGACAAAATACATGAGGCTTGTTCATTAGTGGGATTATATTTGCAATTCAGTCACTGACATTCCATATGAACTTGAAAAATAGATCACTCTTTTCCATAATCAAGCATTTTATATGTGGGGTCTTGCTGAAACTCCACACATTTTCCTCTATATTATTCTAGAAATCAAAGTTTTCCCTCATGAATACTCCTGAAAGCAACTTGCTGTCTGGCAAAATAATTAATGGAAACCCAAATCTCCAAGAAGTGTGGAAAGATGCTCACGGAGTTGAGCACTGGAAAATTTTCCTAAGGCTGTTCCACATTTTCACCTGTCTAACTACAGCAAAGAAAGAATACTTGACTGGTCAGAAGCAAATCATGAGTGTTGAATTGTCACCTACTCACACATCACATTGCACAGCCATAAAACAATTAGGGTTGGTAAACAAAGACTCCTGTGAGCACAGCAATCAACTCAAAAAATGGCTTCATCCAGCATTAACTGGGACTCCACCCCTACACCAGAAAATGCACTTGTACTTGAAGAATGTCTTATTTCAGTGGCCTAAGAACCCTTCATAACAAATTGGCTAAAATAGACACATCTGTCTTTACTACGAGATGCATGAGAACTATTTTACTGCTTCAACTCATCTCAAAACACAGAAAGAAAAAAAAACAAGTAAAAATAGTAGGCATGCCATGTGGCAGATTAACTTGGGCATTAACTGCAGCCCATTGAGAAGAGAATGAGTAATTATACTTAACTCATTGGTGATAACTCTGGTCTCCAGCTCTCCACTGCCCTCAATCAAGAGCAATTCTGTTCAAGTTAGTCAAATGGACTGAGTTGAAATTGGTGTGAGATCAATATGGAGTTCAAGAACTAATGAAACCTAGGAGAGAGTTTTGTTTCCAAGGAAGAAGGCCATAGGGGGAGAGGGAGTGGTTTATTGGCAGCATTTAGAACTTGGCTCAGGTTCAGTCCCTATACCAGTAGGAAAATTGAAATCTCAAAGTACCACCAGTTTGCCAGTGTTGTTCAGGGGTTCTTGCTGAAATTTAGTTATTTTTTGTTGGGGGAAAGGGTTGTGCAGTGATTTTAGTAGAAACTCCAGAATTTCACATTTTAGAATTTAAAAAAAAAAACATTTTAAGAAAATGTTGTATAGCTTGAGAACTTAAATACAGTTACTGACAAAGATTTTATTGTCTTTAAGATTTACTTCACTTCTCATTATCCCACTCTGATTTTTTTTTTTTTAGTGATAAATTTAATTAACATCCCCAGGTTGAGTCTGTTTTGCCTTTGATGGTGTTGGGTGAGTGATCTCTATTTGTCCTTAACCCAGGAGGTTACATTTTATTTTGTTTCCCTTGTCCAGTTGCAGAGGGGAGAGACAGTGTGTAGTTTCTCTTTTTGGGGGGACATGTCTCTTTCATTTTGTTGTGGCTTTTTTGGTTTTTGGTGGTTTTTTTTGTTTCTTGGTTTGTTGTTTTTTTTAAGTGAATAGCTTGCTACAATAGACACCTGAATCTTAAAACCCTACATGAGCATACATTTACTCCTCAAAATCTTGACACCTGCTAACAAATTTTCAGGCTGACATTTTCAGAGAATATTTGTGCATGTTAAAGCCGGCCCTTGAAGAACCTGAAATTTCAAATAGGCTAAAAAGGTTTTGTTTGCTATTTAAATAAAATTCATTTTCAGCAAAATACATTTGCACTCATCAAAGAGGTATCACACAAATTTTACACTTTGCCTGCAAACATTATGAGTTCCACTGTCCACCTTCTCTGAGTGGAACTGTAATTTAGTGTACAAATTACAATGATATTTAAAACACTAACATTTATGCTTAAGTGTATGTATAACCTCTTGCAAAAGTATACAGACAATAAAAAGCAAATTGAAAAGTTTCAGTTTTGTCTTTTAAAACACTTGAAAATACAGATGAAATCACACACTGCCTGAAATAATCAAGCAACTGTAAGGGAAAAATCCTTTCAAAGGTGACCTGTGGTGATCACTTCAGGATCATTGCACACCTTTCTGAAAAAGTTCACTTTTCATAGAACAAGCCTGCTGTTCCATTTTCAGCTTTGAAAGGACACACACCTAAAAGTTGAAATTACTCTGGTAAACCAATAACCAAATGACAACAAAGCCTCTCCCACCAAAAAAACCACCAGCAAACCTTGTATCAAACTCAGTGCAAAGAAAATTGAGATATACATGCCAGCATGGAAATGTTAGTTGTTCAAGCAGTCCTGGGGTTATTCACATGCTTACAGCCACATCCATTGAAGTGGTTTGACAAACCAGGCAGTGCTTCCTGCAAGGTTGGTCTGATGTGATTGTGCTTATAGAGACAACTGCTGGCATGTGCAGAAATTCCTCATGGCTGCTAGACAGAGTCCTGTTTTCCTTGCAGTGGTGTCCCTGAAATACCCAGAGATTACCAGGGAAAGCTGGCATTTATCCTCACAGAGCTGTTATTAAGTCCTGGTTTGCATCACTTGCCCTTGCACAGAGTGGGATCAACAGAGTTTTTTTTTTTACTTTCAAGGGAAATATCATCCCATAGCTTGTGAAAGATAAATCTTGGACAAACACAGGCACACAAAACTTCTTTGCAGTGCACATACATAGCTATTTTCACACTCATATACATGATATAAAAAAAAAATAAAATAAAATATATAAAATGCTTGTTCCTTTCTTCCCCATAAAAGAAACCACTGTACTCTCAACATCACAATTGCCCATATGGGAATTTTTTTACTGGGCTCATACTTCCAAGGCAATGGTGCCTGTACTAAGGGATATTCTCGAAAACTAGGAGGCAGCTCTGGGAAAAGAAGGCAGAGAACAAAACTTCCTGTCTTTTGAACCATTCCTGCAATCTTTTTGGTGTTCACAAGTCATAAAAGCCTTCATAACATTGAGACCAAAAGTTTCTCAACAGACAGGTATGCAAAAATTGATCTTTTAAAGAAAATGTGTTTTATTGCTGTATTATATTGGCATGTTAAACAAGAAAAGAAGTGGAATATTTGCTCCTGTAATAGCAATAGGAGGTTTTACTTGTTGTTGATGGGAAACATTATCTTACCAGAGAGCTGAGTCTATCATTTTCATTTATATAGGAGATTGATTAACACTTAGCTAATTGGCACATACAAATAAGGATTAGCTGGATTTGTTTTTCTTCACAGCTCAACGACTATAATTTAGATACTTATTTAGATTAAAATCTGGGTTTTTTCAAGGTAATTATCTGCCTGTTGTCAAAAATAACGCAGTAAAATATATTACTAATTGTATTTTACACGTGTTTCAGAAAATAGTTAATTAACTTTACTAAAAAAGTAAGCACAAAAAAAGAAAAGCTTCACTTCACAAAATTGGAACCAGGTCTTCTAATGAGAGAATAAAGACAAATTTTTTCTTGTGAAGCGAGGTCAAGTAAGAAAAGGATAACTTCAGATACACTAACATCTGAAACCATGAAGACTTCCAGCAGAAAACATCTGCAATAGAACTAGAAATAGGTGAGAATGCAGACTGACTTTTGAATCCCCGCTCTAAATAAAAGATAATTTTTCCAGCACTGATTTATAAGGAAGAAAAATCTCCAGGCTATTTGGCCTCCTACTCACCTGCCCTTCCATGTTATTCACTGCAAGGCCAATTTTAGAGCACAGCTTGAGGATGACTGTGTGGTTAGATGGGACAGGGCAGTTGTTTCTGAGGCATTCTTTGTGTTTGAATCTCTTTTTTTGGATGTTTTGGGCTGAGTGAGAACAGGTGGTTGGATGCGGGTGTTTGGCAGAGCAGCAGAGCAAGAGCAGAGACCTCACAGCAGCAACTGTGTGTGGCTCAGCTCGTTTTATGGCTTAGGAAACAATGCAGCCTGACACAGAAATTCTTCCAAAGAAAACCAAACCTCTCTCTTTGCTCTCTTCCTGCACTGCTACTGGAGGAGCTCATGCGGATGTAAATAATTTGTTTTAATACTTATTATCTCACATAACCAAAGCAGCTAAATCATGTACATGACACTACAAAGATTTGGAGTTCTATTATCATCTTCCAAGGTTTATCCTATCCCATATATTAAAATATTTTAGTAGAGCTTCTCATGAAGCACAAAGCAATAGACCAAAGCCAAGAGCTTACAACACAATATTTAGAATTCAGGACAAGCACAGTAAAACTTCAGTGACCCATAGAGCAGCAGCTGGAACTGTGAAATGCAGCCTCTGGTATATGATTTGAATGTTTCTGTGAGGTGTAGTTACTATCTCTCCAATTTTTCATACAGCAAGTTCAGTGTACTGCAGCCCCAAAATGCATTAAGGTGGTTGAGATTATCCACCAGACTGAGTGGTGACCATAATGAAACAATTATGGAACTTGACTCAGCTTATTTCCTTCACACTTAATTCAACCCTCCATTCCTGCCTCAAATCCTAGAAAGCAGTATAGCCTCTAAAATTAATCTCCACAGATGGCCTCTTTGGGTAGCAGGATTCAGGCTCCAGGAAGCTGCTACAGGCACATTTCTGTCACAAACACAGCTGCTAAAAGTGCATTCTCCATTATCAGTGCTCACACACTGCACATCACCCAACAGACCCATCCCCACACAAAGCAGCAACACCTAAATCTGCCCAGGGTTCATTTCTCACCCTCGCTGTCTCGAGGTGGAAGCTCCTCAGAAAGCTAAGAGGGAGAAAGCACTCTGTGGTGCTCTCTGGGTGTTTGACCACTGTCTCTGCTTTGGATCAAATCTGGCTAGCTTGGTTATTTTTCTCTTGAATAGACAAGGGAAAGAACTGGATTATCATGTCCCACTTCATGTGAAATAGCCCATCCAGAGCTAGCTGGGGAGTCTCTCTCTGCTATACCCTCTGAAGGCCCAGGAGGGATGACACTAGGCTGTCCCCTGCCTGGTTGCATTCTGGATGCCAAGAATGTGTGCACAGAGGTGTCTGATGTGCATCAAGGAGGGATCAGCCTGGCTGTAGCCACACAGACCTTACTGACCACTTTCTCTGTGGTCCATGCAGAGTCCCTGTTGCATACACCCTGCATTTAGTGTACATATTATTGCTATTCCATTGGGATACTCCAGGTACCTTTCTAACACCCTGCTAAACTCAGGATTAAGCAAGTCAGCACCAAGATAACTGGCTTTAAATTCCTCTCAGATTCAAGAACACCACTGACATCTCGAATCTAACTGAAACCTGCTTATGCTTGCTGAAACAGCTTCTGTATTTCCTCCAGAGCTCAGTGTAGTCACTCCCTACAGTGCTTTTCCCACAGTTTAAAGGAACCATGATCACATCACAGGATGGTGTTACCTCCAAACACCTTCACACAATAAAATATTAAAACTAGGGGCACATGTTCTAGAGCAGAGAAATATACACATCTAAAATGTGACATTTTTGTTCATGTACTGACCAGGTAAGTAGATCACACTGTATCAGAACATCTGCTTCCCACTCAATCTCTGCACAGAATCAACAACTGCCCAAGTTAAATTTAAAATTTCAAAGTTCCAAGTGTACAGGGCAGTTGAGAATCAAGCAAGCTCCACACCAAACAACTTGAAAAGTTTGCCAGGAATGCAGAAAAAAATATGCACATTCTCCTTAAAGTCTAAAATAATTTAGAAGCTTTAACTAAAATGTCAGCATGTGTCAAGAAATATTAACTTATATAATATTGCACCATTTTGCTTGCCAGATAATATTATAGAAACTTGGCATTCTAAGTGCTTCATGCTTTTCTAAGTGTTCTTACATGACTACAATAACTCAGCATGATTGAAACAGCAGTAAATTTTCCCCCGTTTAATTTTCACTTTCCATTTTATTCCACGACTGCTATGAGAGCAGTTATATTTGGTTACAAAACCAAAACTATAATGACTTAGATTAAGGATTCTTGTTTTCAAATACCCAGGCTAAACTGGTCTTTAAGGAGTTGAACACTTCAGCACCCATTTAATCAAATAGCTCATAATTCTACACCACTAACTTCTATATACATAATCTTATATAAACCTCTGCATCCCTGTATGCCTTGAAAAATAAACATTGACTCAACCACCTTTGTGAGGGTCTGAGTCCACAAGGACCTCACTTTGACAAACACCTATTAGCACATTTAAGTTTTCAAAGGAACCAGCCCCAAGACCCTACAACATTTTTGGTGATTACTACAAGAATATTAAGACAGATTAGCATCCAGCATAAATACAAGCCTGAGCCATCTGGACCTTAAAACCTGGCAAAGAGTGGACAGAATTATATTTAGATTTAAGAAAGATGTTCCATAACACTAAGAATTTGTGAACTAGCTTTGATCTAGGTGAATAGAATATAACAAAGTTTTTCTTTTTTGCAGTTTTTTGGGTTTTTTTTTTAAATTTTCCAGACACCACATAGAGGTGCCTGCAGTTCTCTACCAGACAGTAAGATTGCTATGCAGAATTTCCCCACCCATTTGCAAACATCCACTGCATTTTTAAGTGCACTTCATATGTTCCTCTCAATGCCAGCTTTGAAATCTTTCCCTGTCTTGGAGATGAGTGGGAACCGGCAGAACAGCAATGAAGACTAAAAGAAAACTCTGTCCTAGAAGGCAGAACTGGATTACCACAAATATCTGTGGTACAGACACCAAACTCCTGGTGGTTTACCAGGATGATCACTTGATACATCATGCTCTTAAAACTCATCCATAATTTATATATGTTTTTCTGGGATCCTGATTCATGTGCCTGCATTTTAGCTCTCATTAACTACTATAAATTAAATTAATAAATGACTAGTTAAATAACTTGCTGGAAAACCCTTAGGACCACTAACCAGATATCAGGGTTTGTAACCTTTCTTAAGCCCCTGGGAACAGAATACTAAATAACATTTTTATTATCTCTTGGTTGCTAGATATTTATTCAGCTTTAAAACAGTGACATTCTAAAGGGTGATAGCAAGCCAAAAAAGCACAGCCAGAGACAGCTGCATTCAATCCACATTTCAAAAATATACAGACTTAAATTCAATTGATTTTTTTAAAGTATTTTTAATCTTCCTTCCAAAACATATCACATAATTAGATATTGTATATTCGGCTTTTTAATAGGAAACACAATGAATGATAGCCTGACACAGAAATCAATATATTGTTATCTGAGTTTTGCTTTCAAGCTACCAACAAACAAGGGAAGACTGGAGATTAAGAAGGCAGAATTTCTTGGTGGCAGTGTTTTATTTACTGGTAGAGGCAAAGACAAGAAATTAGGGCTGGCAATTCCAGGAATGGGGGTAGGAAGGGCTGTTCAGGCTGCTCCAAACCTATGGAAGCATCCTATATCTACCACAGGATTTGATTCTTCCAGGCAGATCATGGGACTTTGGTTGGAATGAGATGTTCTCTATGCTCCCTTCCAACTCAAACCATTATAAAATAAACAACTATTAACCAGAAATGGCATGGGATGGTGAAAAAGCCTAATGGAAGCAGATCTTTTTTTCACCCCCATTTTTCCCCAGTTAAAAAACAGAACGTTTGTACAGTCCTGTAACTTTTCAAATCAAAAACAAAAAAAAAGTTTTTGAGCCAAGTGCTACAAATATAACAACTGGTTTTTTGCTACATGTGCTGGCCAGAATAGTCTAACTCATCAACCTAGGTGTGAGTGCAGTCAAAATATGATTCACCCACACTGGTTAATCCCAAGGATTCAAATCCCATCCCATAAACATTCCTGACATCAGCTGTAAAGAGTAACCCTCACCTGGCACAACCAGCACATCTTCACCAATATGAGCTCTCATTTTAAGGAGTCTATACAATCACCCAGAATGAAAACATCACCAGATGTGAACTTCAGGAAATATACACATCTAAAATGTGACATTTTTGTTCATGTACTGACCAGGTAAGTAGATCACACTGTATTAGAACATCTGCTTGAAAACATGAGCAGGTTTTACAACCATATCTGTTCCAAATTTTCTTTGGATGAAGATATCTGTGCCAAATTTCAATTCAGGGAAAGCTTCCAAAGCTGAGAGACCATCTAGGTAGGAACAGTGGAAAAGAAAAAAAAAACAACCCACACTTGCTGCATGCAGCTCAAGCTGCATTTACCTTAATTATCTGCAGAGTACTTAAAAAAAAATCTAACATTGATTTTTCATGTTTTGTAGTGCAGCCTCCACACTGTTGTCAAACCCCATTGTTAATGAAGCACCAGGCAGTACCTGAAATTCTGCACTCAATTGAAAATGCAATTCCTTTTCTTTTTGGTTTCTCTTCGTTGTGTTGCTCCAGGGAAAAATCTGAAAAACATATTCTGGAACAGTGTTAGAAAGCTATTCAGAGGATAAACAGAAATTCAGGAGTCTCTTGTAGCTCCTGGACTCCAAACCCAGAATTGCTGAACCAGACTTCTGCTTTCTTACATCTGCTCAGGATCTCTTTAATTTTTAAATTTTATTCTACTTCATTTTTTTAGCATCTTAGCGTAAACACTCTCCTGAAAAGAATGAAAACTACAGCTACAGCCCAGGAGGATGTGTGTGTGAAGTGAAGCTGAACAAACATTGCTTGTGAGAGCTGCTGAAGAAATGCTTGTGTAGATCACAGGAGCAGCACTCTGCTGAACCTGCACCCTTACAGGCCATGAGTTTTCCTGTGCCACTAGATTTCCATACCAGACAGATGTGTGCATGTAAACAGTTAATAGATCATGTCCCTTTCACAAAGGCAGCTCATCTGACAACAATAAACAAAATCGTGCAAACACAGCGCATGAGAAAATGCCAGAAGTTGGTCCAATTTACATGAAAGACAGATGTTCTGACCCTGAACATATCACCTTCCTGAGGAGCATTTTTTGTTTCAGTCTGTCAAGCATACCTGTACATTTCACACAAAGTAAAAAAGAAACTTCTTTAAAAAAATAAAATTCTGGTATTACATTTTATTTCTTGTGCATGAAACAGAAGGTGACCTAAGGAGCTCAACAGACTTCAGCTGAAGTTGGAAGCTTCAAAGTTGTTATTTTGAATGTAAAGACAATGGGAACTCTGCCACAAAGACAAATTTTACATGCTCATTTTAATGGGGAATTTTAATCTACTTATTTGTATTACCTACTTCTTTCATCCAAATAAAGGGTTTGATTTGCAAAACCATTCAAACTCAAACATTTCATTCCAGACATATCTGGGGAGCCAGAGAGCAGGAAACAGGACATTGGTTTTGCAAGACCTTTATTTATATTTTAGCCAAATAACATGTTTGGATGGGGTTTTTTTGGTTCAGTATTGTCATTTCCCATCATCCCTGCCACCACACCACACAGAGGGGAGGGGAGCATTGCTGTGTTCCCATGAAAGGCAGCTTGTGGCAGGCACTGAAACCAGGAATGTGGCAGATGTTGGAATCTTCCCCTTCCCTCCAGGGATCTGCCCTTAACAAATGCTGGAGCACGAGTGGGGCAAGCAGCTGCTCCTGCTGGCATCATCCCAGCTGGGAGCTCCTTCTCCTGCTCCTTTCCCTTCTCACAGCCCTTCACTCAAACCTGGATTTGGGGCAACCTGCTGCTGGTTGCCTCAGCAAACCTCTCCTCTGTCTCTCATTCTAGGAAAAAAACTTTCCCTCACACTTTGCGTCTCTGACTGCAGCTCCTCTCTTGCCCCTTTCCCACTCACAGCACTCTGTAGCTGTAAGTGGAATGTGCCCTCACACAGCAAAGTTGGTCTCTGTTCACTACCCCATCCTCAAAAAAAGAATTAATAATAAGATAAATGTGTTTTCAGGGTAAAACTGCATCACTGCCCTCTGTAGACAGCAGCAACGCTGGATATAGGTTGGATATACCTGGATATACCTGGTCTCAAGTTTTGTTTTTGGAGGAAAAAAGAGAAGGGTTTTTATCCCCCTGAGTGTACAGCATAGCCCATGCCCCTGGGAGGCAGTCCCAAGGAAATACACGGTCCCAAAGAGAGATCCAGGTAATCCTAAGGACATTAATCCTATTTTGCCCACATTTTAAGTAAGATGAATGAACAGGAACTCAGCTCTGGTATGCCAGGTATCCTTCATGCACTGTCATTTTAATTCCTGCATGGATTACCAGATAAAGTTTCCTCCAAAGTTATTTTTCCTTACAGAAAGAGGAAGAATGTCATAAAAAGTTTCAATTTTCACTCCTTAAAACGAGTTAGCAGAAATTAATGTTATCTGGGTACATTTTGTGATTAAGTCTCCAACATCTTTTCAGATAAAAGGAGTTTATCACTTCATGCTTTAATAACAGCTGAGAGCACGAGCCTAAAGCTAAAAAAAGTCATCATCATGCCAAGAAGAAAATGATCCAGAACCATCTTAGACAAATATCTTAATAAGGAAAGCAAAACTTTTGCCCTCTCGCTTCAGAAACAGAGATACACTAAATTACTCAGATCCTCATTAAAGATTTACTCGGGAGGAAGGAGGGGAAGAAAAGAACCAAGGCAAAAAGTTGCAGTAATTTTTCAAACAAACTTCCAGCAGCAGATTAAAGCCCAAGGAACATCAGCCACCTCTCCCATCTGTAACACAGGAGTGTTGGGTCTGGGTTTCACAGCTGACAAAAGACCACACACAATTTCACAGACATTATAAGGAGTTCACCTCAGCCTAATCACTTCTTGTAGGGGACAAGCACTCAATATCCTGACCTGAACCAGGAGCAAGTCTTAAATTTGCTGTAAATATGCACAACAAATTTAGACACACTAAGCACCTTAGAAGTTTTGAAGGTGAGGGAATATGTAAATTAAGATAGGGGGAAAAAAAATCTTAAATCTGTAAATGATGGTTGTCTGAAGCACAAGAACATCAGAAAATTGTGGTAGCACTACAGCCTCTGCTTGGCTAGGAGCCTTGCCAGTGGAGAGGAAGCAGAGATATTTCAGCTATTATTTTTCTCTTGGTAAACTTGTTTCCATGAGCTGAAATGCTGCTAATTCCAGCTGTGGAATCCTTCCCTCAAAAACATCCCTTCAGCCCATTTTCAGCTTTGTTTAATGAACCAGCTTTATAGACTACATAGAGAGTGTTCCTATCACCATTCATGTTCAAATATTTTTCTTTTTTTTAATCCCTGCTGAAGCCCTGTGTCATATTTTGCATAGGCCAAAGAGAAATCCATATGAAACATATGCAGTTACATAAATTGTGGTCAAAGACTTCCTGACATGGAGATCTATGAGGCTGTGGGATATTCTCCCAAAGGAAGTGGAGGAGACTAACAAGTGAGACCCTTAAAACATGTCCTAGCAGGAGAATGGCAGATATTAACTCTGTAGTAACTACAGGAATATTGCTTAGAGTAGCTACTCCCAGAATTTCAAGTTTGTCATGGCTACTCTTAGTAGAAAGGCCAATTAAACACTGTAAAATGCAACAAAAGACCATATAAATCTATTTGCATGGTTTCCTCAAACTTTAATAGGTTTTTGCAGGACAGGAACCAGATGTACTTTTATTGAACTGGGACCTTAAATATAGTGTAATCCATATGGCCAAAATAACTAGGTAATAACAGTGCATTTACTAGGGGACCATAATAATTATAGGATATTTCCCTTTATGACGTATAAGCAAAAGTTAACCACAAATGTAATTTATAAACTATTAATTTCATATATGAAATAAGCTACAGACTAAGTGGCAATGGGACTGCACGAATAAAGGAAGACATTTCAGGAAGAAAAGACATTGAGTATGACCATAGCTGGATCCTGTTTATCTCCCAAAAGAACAGTAAGGAAAGGACCCCCCTCCAAGCACAAATCCCCTTCCCATCCAGAGGGAGGGAAAGAAATCCTCACCTCCCAGCATCATCCCTCCCCAAGGCTGGACCTACAGGAACCACTGCTGGAGATCTGCAGCCCAAGTACTTCCAGGTTTCAGCCGGAGGACTGGGAACTCGTGACCACATCCAGGAAAGCCACACGCAGAGCTGCAGCCCTGGGCTGTTTAACATAGCCCTGAAAACTTCCCCTCACTCTCACATCATCAGTGCAGACTGGAGCCTTGCAGGCAGTTGGTGCTTGGCCTTTCATTCCTTCACGTATTTAATAAAAAATATCCCCAGCCACGCTTGCCTTGCTCCCCCCCAGACTCTTTTCCTTGCAGCTGCCCCCAAATAGGTGTTTCCAGAAAAAGAGAAAAAGAATCCCAACCCTGACTGCCATCCACTGCTCTCCATTATTTGTTGTGCAAAGGATTGGTTGGGTAAATACCACCCATGATTTTCCTGATTGCTCCAGCAAACAGGACCCTTTCAAGGAAATTGTTCTAATACAATTTCTAATTTCTAATTCAGTTTCTCATCCAAAACCAACACGACAATGCTTAAGCCTAATTGCTCTACTCTTTTATTTTGATGTAGACCGTAACATAAAAGCAGCTTTTAGTAAAAAGTAAAATTTTTACCAAAGTTTTACCCTAGAGTAAGGGTACAAAGTGCTGGGACAGTTTCAGCATTTCCAAATTTAACCTCTTTCTTCATGGGATAACCCTACATTAAACAGGGATTGTCTCATGCTTCCCAGGACCCACTCCAGTTCATCAAGGTTTTCTGTTTGCTTTTCAAATTAACACTAAATGCTTTTAGTGTTGGGGTTGTTTTGTTGCTTTAGGGGTTTTTGGTTTTTTTGCTTTTCCTGAAATTCAGCAGCAGGGTATGTACATTTCTAGCATCAGATATTTTTTTCAAGTTCCATTCAGTACACCTGAAAAATCATTTGTCAACTTTCAATTAATTCATATTGTAATAATAGAAAACAGCAAAGTTTCTCATCCTCATTTGAAACGATCTTGGAAATATCTCAGGCTGTTTCCACCAAGAGTCCAGGCAGCCAAATTTGCCCAAAAACCACAGTAAGACAAATCTTCAACTTCTTGTGAGGGTTTCATCTACACAAGAATTGGATTAAATTGTTTTTGATGCTTCCAGATGTAGTGAGAGCCTAAAATGCTTTACTCTTCACCGAGAGCAACATTAACAAGAAACAGAAAGATTTCTGCATTGTAGATGGGACAATAAGGGGAAGCATCTTTTTTATTTCACTTTAATTTCATTAACTCAAATTATTGAATGAATGATTACAAAAATCCTTTGCAGTACTAACAAGTTCTCAGATGATCAGCCTCCAACAAGTCTCTCCCAGTGAATTAGCACTATTCCCTTCTGGAAAGCTCAATTTAAAGCATATATAGCTGTCAGAAAAGGGGATAAATTGTGCTAACTCCTCGATTAAACCCCAGAGTACAGGAGGTGGCATGCAGAACAGCACAAAAACCTTGTGGCAGAGTGTGTCCAGCCCTTGAGGCAAAGCTCAGGGTCCAAGCAGAGTCTCACTGTGCTCCACCACAATTTTTAAGACACAGCTCCACACCCACTACACAAGAGCTGTGCTGGCTCCCAACCAGTCCATCAGCAGCTACTCCATGGCCTCAACAGCTTGTCTGCCTGCAGCCTGAGCAAGTGGCTGCAGGTGAAAGGCTCTGCACTCCATCACCCATCACACACCACCTGCTCCTGCCAGCACCCAGACACTCACTGTGCAGCACTCCAAGAGCCTGCTTCTCTGTCACCATTCAAAATCAATCCTGCGAAGAGCAACCAGACCTCATAAAGAACAGCTAATAATTAATTACACTCCAACAGTCTTCCAGCTAGCTCCCATACATCATGGGCTTCTGGATGCTTTTAATCAAAGTGCTTCATTATCATATAGCCATGTATCGCATTTTTATTTTTTTTTTAATAAAGGATGACATTTTTATAGCAGTAACCTTAAACTTTCCAGCCACACATCTTACTAGCAAAGAAATGCCAAGAACAACTACAAATATTATAGCAAAATATTCTTCCCTTTTGTAAATGGCACTTTGGGGATGTGGAGGGGGGAGGGAACAATTTGGTACGATATCATTTCAACAGAACAAATGTGCATAGAATTAGCTTTAAAATAGCTTTCCTCTTGCCCCCAGCCAGATTAGGTCCCTGTTCTATCAGCAGAGGGAGGTGCTGCTGAAGTCCCTGGTGCAGTGCCACAAACCAACTGCTCTTTGGCATCGTTCCACGTTCACCAATCTCATTTAATCCTGGACAAAAGTGGCCAAAGTTTTTACGTTCCTGCAAAGTGCTTTCCTGAGGGGACACAGCACAAGGGAGAGCACAAGACAGGAAATACAACTGCAAAAATAGATTATGAGACAGCCACCAGTCATGAGGTAAGAATCCGTCCTGCTCACCTGAGCCATTTAGTTCTCCATTGTTTTCTGTCAAATAATCCAGGGTCCTTCCCCTGCATGTTCATTATGGTACCAAAAACTCTGAAACGCACAATAAATGCTGTTTGAATAAAGTCCCTCCTAAACCATTATCAGCAGTGGGCTTTCACCCTTCCCTGCCTCCACAAACATTTGTCTCTCATCAAACAGTTCACCTCAAAAATGTATCACAGAATAATTTAGGTTGGAAGAGACCTCCAAGATCCTTCCCTGGACACACTCCAGCCCCTCAGTGTCTGTTTTGCTGTGAGAGGCCCAGAAATGGACACAGGACTCGAGGTGTGGCTTCATCAGTGCTCAACACAGGTGACAATCACTGCCCTGGTCTTGTTGGCCACACTATTCCTGATCCAGGCCTGGTACCCTTGTCCTTCTTGGCCACCAGCACACCCAGCTCCTTTTCCTCTGGGCAACTTTCCATAAAAATCTTTGTGGTGAGGTTTTTCTCCCATTTATTTCTCCCCTGCTCTTAATCTATGGGTAGGTGATACATATTTTATGGGAATTATACATACTATGGAAACTTCATTTGTTTTGAAGCATAGCAATAATCTGCTAACACTCTCCTGGAAAATTAATTACCCACAAGCAAATACCTCTAGCCTCTCTGCTCAGAAGTCAAGGGTAAATGGCATGCAAAATACATATTCCAAGACCACAAGGCCAGTTTCATGTTCATCACACACTTCCAAATCTGTTTGGGCTCCTAATGACAAAAATTTATCACTGGAAAAATTATGTGGAATACAGCTTTAAAGATCCCAAACATTGTGAAAAGTAAAATAGATCTCAAGCTGGACAGATACAATTTATTAAAATAAAGTAAGTGATACAGAAATCATTCAACTGTTGTGCTATAGGACCTCCCCCATTTCTTTTCCATGGAGACAAAAGACACATACCATTTTTCTACATAGGACACACAACATGTTTTAAAAACAATGCTCTGAAGGTCAGCTTTTAACAAAGTGATTCACAGCTTCAAACATTTTTCTAGGGTACATAGCATTTTTAGCCTGGTCAGTGGCTGCTCCTGCAGCAAGGGTGCTCAGAGCTTCCAAGCAGCAGAAAATTGAGATATTGCCTCTGTCAGTTCCCATAATTTCATACATGTTAGACCAAATCAATGAGAAACCCTTCCACCAAATATTTGCATGGAAATGGATGGTTTCCCTCAATGAGCAATGCCTCACAAGAAAAAGCAAACAATTGTCAGCTCCAAAGTACTTTAAATAGTGCAAGTTAAGATGTCTTTCCTCACATAATGCTCCTCTGGAGGTGGGCAGACAGAGGATGGAAGTTTCTGTAGCACCATCCACTGTGGCTGGCACTTGGCCTCAATTCTTGGCTGCTTGGGATAGGGAAACGAGCAGTCACAGTGTTCAGGAGCAATCAAGATGCAAAATAAAGAGACCTATTTTAAGGAAGCTTTCTGGTCTCCTCCTTCTGAAGTGAATTTTAAATTGCCCCTTCAGCAAGTAATTTATTTCTACATATATGGGAAGAGAAAGGTAAGGAAAAAATAGGCTAATGCTGAAACAGTGGCACTAAAATTAATGTACTGAAAACACACACATTTTTACTTTTCATCTTAACAAAAAAAACCTGCATTATCATAGAAGCCAACTGGACAATCTGGCGTAAATATCTTCTATTAGCTCAATCACATTTCTTGTCTAATTACAAGTAATTGTTATCTGGATTCTGATAGCATTTGGTAATCAGACTTATGTCTCTGGAATGTTTATAAAATCCAACTTCCTTCAGCCATTCATAAATATGTTTTCCAATCAGATGTATTCAGGTAACAATGAATAACGATACAAACTCTTTGAGATGCAGTGTCCAAGTGCTGGGGAACTGGAATGTGGTGCAGCTGGATGCAAACCTTGCAAATCCCTTCTAACTGAAAAAATTCTGGTTTTAAACATCATCCATGCCCTCCAACAGCAGGATGGGCTGCAGGGAGTGCTGTCCATGGTCACAGTTGGCTCTTGAGAAATAATGACAGGAGTTCTCTCCCTACAAAACCAGGGATAGGGAGAACAGCCTTTCCTTAGGCAGGCACGCTTCTCATCCAGCATTGAAACATTAAATTGCCTCGTGAGCTGCCATTTCTCACCACAGTGACTCCAGCTGATGGTGCCAAGCACACCAAGGAGGTGAGGGTGTTCTTTTTCCTTTGATGAAACAAGAAAGAAACCCTTGCCCTCTGATGTTGACCCCTAGACAGCTGTGCCCCCTCCACACTGACAGAAATGGAGAGAAATGTTCACTTCCTGTCACACAACCACAATTATGTCACAAAGCAGCTGGGAAAAGACAGCTCCTGTGAAGGAGGACTCCCATGACAGCCTAAAGCCCCAAGTTTTGGTTACTGGAAGCCACCTCCAGATGTGCTTCACATCTCCCAGTTCACACAGTCATTGCCTGTCCCCTGATCCACAGATCATGCCCCTGCAAGAGGCTCCACACTGAGGATTTAATTCCTTGTCATAGTTACTTCACAGACAGCCCTGAAAAACCTGGATTTAGAGCAGCACCTGGCAACCCTTGAAACACCATGAGCACCTTCAGGTCCTCTCATTACAAATATTTAAAAGCTAAAAAATGTTTAGACAGTGTCCTGAGACATTCTCAGTGCGAAATGACAGCCTGGGTAATTCCAAGAATGCTCACAGCATCCCAGGTTCATTTACTGACAGGCTCTCAGAATTTACCACCCTAGGCAGAAGTGTGTCCATGGGGTATAACTCACCTCTTGAAAATCCCTTCCTTCAGATCTGCTACCCGCCAATTGAGAGATGTCATTATTCAAAACAACAAGCCTGAAGAGGTAGAAGGCAGGGGAATAATTCTGAATCAGGAGTATGAAGTTACTGCCACAAATGAAAGGTCATTTCACCAATTATCTCCTGCACATATTTTGTATTAAATCCTGCATTATTAAGTTCACCAGGCTTTCTTCTGATTGCTATAAGGAGAACTGAATATTTATGTAGAGCAAAAGGTTAAATTATAAGTCATTGAAAAGCTATGATGATGGATTTCAGTTTAATAAGCAGTGACATAAGGAATAAAATATATATGCATATATATAAAGTAAATATACTGTGCTTAATTGATTAAAAAATCCTGCTTTCCTATTCTAGGTGATCTCCTCCCCATACAAGGAAAGCAGCATCAGGAAAGGTTTCAGAGCAAGAACTATCCCTGCAGTGATTATGCACTGCATAGCAAGGCAGCTTAAAAGAGTTTAATTTCCTTTACGATTTAACACTCTGATTGATAAGCCCCTCCTAATTCCATTGTGCTAATATAAAACCTTCTCCATTTCCAAATTTTGATACAGATCAGAAGCCACATTTAAAGCAAGCTTTTGTTTGATGTTTTTCCTCTCCCCTGCCCCATTTCTTTCAGAGCAAGTCCCTGATTTTGCAGAGGAGCTGGAGGGCACCAGGCTCCCACTCACCTGTGACTGATGGGGCTGGGTGGGGGCCAGGCTGGAGCCCAGGCACCAAGCCCGTGGGCTGGCAGTGACAGAGACAGATGCCTCTGTGTAGCTGTGCAGATGGCACCAGCAAGGCATCTCTGGCTCCTCCAACTAGGGGATGCTATCCCAGGAAAAAGTGAATCTCTGCACAGAGATAAGAGGAGCAGGGGGAAAAGTATCAGCTTGCCTATCAAGTGGGAGAGATCTGGAGGCAGATTGGAGAGCAGAGGATAACAAAATTCGAGTGTTCCAAAGGCAACGATCTGGCCCAGGGGGCTGAAATCTGGGGAAGTGATAAGGAGCTGCAATAGAGGCTATCAGAAGGAGCAGCAGCCTGACACTCAGGGAAACTCACTTGGATGTCTCTACAGCAACCCAAGGAGCAGGGGAGAGAGGGAGGAACAAATGGGAGCTCTAATACTTGAACCAGCACTAAAAGAGATTTTCCTGGCAAGCTCTACAGCTGAGCATCACTCACTCTGTAGGAAGAGCACACAAATTTATTACCTTAAATTCCAAGTGTAATTCAATGTGAAATGAGGAACAAAGACCAAATAAAAAAAGAAAAAATAAAACCCCGAGGGTGATGTCACTATTTACTATCACCATGAAAAGAAGCCACTCATGCACAGGGCCCAGAATTTCATCTAGATATGTTGATAAAGCAGCACAAAGCCACACTGACCACTTGGAATTCAATGGAATAATCTCTGGATAAACTTCCCTAAGCACTTTGAGCTACCAAAAAAATAAATTCAGAGAATTTACTAGAGGAGGGTTATTTCTGTTCCAGTCTTGTCTAACAGAAGAATAGAAGAGAAGCAATTGAGAATTTGACATATGGGAGTAATAAATAACACTGTGGATTAAAGCAGTCAAAAAAAAAAAAAAAGCATGTGTATATACATACATAATTATTTTAAGCAAAACAGCTTTTCTTCTGATAGAGAGGAACAGAATGCATAGCAAGACCATCACGGCTGTGCCAGAAAGAGGCACTTGAAAACAGAAAGAAACATAAATCATATGTCAAAAACAAGTTTACATGGCTGAGGAATACAAAAGAACCAACATTAATCACAGTGCATTAAAGACAAGACACAAAGCTAACTAGAAAGAGACAAAATGCATCAGGAACAAATTGGTTCACATATAACAGGAGGAAACAAATGAAAGCAAGACCTTGTTCCTAAAGAGAAGATGATGCATTTACTCCCTTGTGCTAAGGAGTTCACCAAAAGGGGAAGTATCCCCACCCTCCTGGGGCAACTAATGGGAGAGCAGCCCAGAGCTTCCTTTTCCTCTCTTAGAAGGTCTTTGAAAGGATAAATAGGTACTCCTCTGCAGTTCTTCAGTGCCTCCTTGATCTCCATGGGAAGTTGTCCATTGATAGGGGATAATTAGGGGATTGCACACTGCTGGGATCAGTGGGAGAGCACAGCTCTGTCTGTAGTGGTTACAAAGGGGTAGGTTGGCTCCAATAAAACCTAAATTAAGGCAGCATTCCCCTATCATTATCTTTGACTTCTCTGGGAAACCAAAGAGCAGGAACATTGAACTGTCCTCTCCAATCCAGCTGTGTTTGCACAACTGACAAGGACACAAAGCCCAAACCCTGCTTGCCTCAAACACAGGATGGGCACATCTGGAAAAGAAGGGAGTTTTAAACCGTGCTGGGAGCTACATTACAACCAGTAACAGATCTTGAAAACAAGCTGGTCCTACAGGACATGTGAGAAAGCACATCTTGGGACAGCAGAAGCTGCTTTTCATCTTGTATCTCACTGATGTGTTGTGTTGATACTACAAACATTATAGGAGGATTTCTGAAAATGCTCCTTAAATTTTAAACAAACTCTCTCTTTGGAAAATTAAACTGATGGAGTATTTCCCAGTAATATCCCAGTAGCACTGGCTTAAATCCATTTTCATAGGAGAAGCACACTAGGAAATACTAGATTGAGTTTGTTTTCAAAATGCTTAGTAGTGCTCACTGCATGAGCAATGCCAGGAACACACCTGAACCAAGTTTTGAACCATTCACAGTTTAATAAATGTTACATTTTAAATGGTTGTTATTGAAATGGTAGCTATAGTCTTCACATAGAATGAATTTTCCATTTTGTGGGGGGGAAAAAAATCTGCCTCATTAGAGCTGTATAACGCAAACCCCAGCTCCAAAAGCTTACAACTGAAAACAGCTTAGTATCATCTGATCAGAAGTAGTTATGCAAGGAGAGGACTTCAGCTCAAGGAAAGAAGCTGTAGACATGGGCCAGATGATTTCTACCTTGCAATAGGGCAGGTGTCTCCACATGAAAGGGCAGAGAAGCTTCCATTTGCATCAAAAGCCATAAAAACACGCCTTGGGAAGGAATGGCACAGAAAACCAAGCAGCAGCCAAGGATCAGGTCAGTCAGACATCCATCACGAATTACTTCAGTGTATTTGATGACTCTTTGGTGCACTACTTTTTTTTCAAGTTTCCTCTGCCTTTGTAGTTTGATCAATCTTAAGATCTCCTAGAAATCAAGCACAAGATGCTGCTGCTGTAAACCAAAATCAGGCACCAGAGTGGTGACGTGGGGGAATTTGCTGTCATTATTTGATCTCCAAAGATTTTCAGTACTGCTATGCAGTGGCAATAATTTGCATTCTTATTGAGATGAATTAAGGTCATCATGTTGTATCATAACAGACTCCATTAATTCAAAGCAGCTTTGGAGCTTTATCAGTGATATTCATTGTCCCCAAAAGCCAACATCCTTGCACTAAAAAGCTTTTAATGTTGTTACCTTTCTACTGCATGAACACAACAAATCCTTTCTCTGGTTTCCCTATGAATTATAAAGTATTTCATGCACATTTTGCTCAGCATATATTGGAAGCACAAGTGCTGTGTCAATACTGCCCTTGTACTGTTCCTGGCTTTCATATCCAGACATAACACAGTGCATTAACACACTCCACTGGATTTAGTTTTACAGCTGAGCAGTGAAAAGATAACCATTTATAAAAGTTGATATGATGCTGGATCCATTTGGACCAGGTATAGATGCTTTGTGTGATGGGGAACAGGAGACTTTCCCTCTACCCCCACACACTGTTTTTTGACTTGGGAACATGATATACTTTTAAATACACTCTCTTCAAGTAGCGTGGTGGAGAAATTTCCTCTCTAAAAAGCAGGAAGCTATTTTTCAAAGACTACCTTTTAATTTTGAAAGAGACTGCATTCAAGCCAGAAGATCAGCTACCAATATTTTCTAAGTGATCTAAAGCATGACAAGCTTAGCCAGCAATAGAAAACCCATACAATCTATCCACTATTGTCTGAGGGTTAATATAGTTATACCAAGCCTATTACTTCTGAGCCTTCTAATGAAAAATGTTCTATTTAACAAAGTGAACATCAACATCCTGAAGAGGTTCTTCTGCTATCTGTCTTCCACCTTTAATTTTAATTAAGAAAACAAATGGACAGTAAATTTGAAGCAAAGAATCAACATTAATCTCTAAATCAAAACGATTTACATTGAGATTACAATTAATCACATGCATGAAATATCTTATTTAATAGGGTGATGCCCTCAGTTACTTTGTTTAATCACTAAAACAATTCAATTTCCAAAATTAGAAATTGGAACCATTCCAAACATAACCCATTAAGATTATCAATCCAGCAAGAACAGTACACTGAACCTCTGAAAAATAAACTCTTCAAAACTTTTTATTCCTATACTAAAGAATGTAAAGTGGGTCCAGACAGAGTGAACCTCAATTAAAAACAGGGAGGTGTAATGCAACATCTAAACAAGGAGATGACCCCAGGACATTTGCCCTTAAACTTGCTGGTGACATTACTCAATCCCCATTCAAATAAAGGGCACCAGGCCAGATTTCACCCTTGGATAAACAAATCTACTTCACAAAATTACTGGATTTACCTCCAGTTACAATGGGCATAGGTTTGGTTTATTAATAAAGGCAAGATTTTGCCAGCATCCTGAATAAACAGCAGAGAGGACACAGCTTTAGCTTTGCAGTCGGGATCAGCAGCTGTCACATGGGACATTGCTCAGAGATCAGGTCTTGGCCCAGGTGCACACACAGGCTGTCACCAAAACGTACCAGAGTACACCAGTGATGGCTTCTACAGCTGGCTAAGCCTTTTATTCAGGTTAAACATTTAAAAATGTCTCTTCAGCCACCGTATTCAAACAGGGTTCCCAACCAATGATGTTCACAGCCTCCTGTCCTGATGGAGAATCACACATCCCTCACAACAATCTCCCACTGTCCTCACAAACAGGTGGAGGCAGGATATGAGCAGGCAAACTAAAGCAG
This sequence comes from Parus major, assembly GCF_001522545.3. Taxonomy (NCBI): domain Eukaryota; kingdom Metazoa; phylum Chordata; class Aves; order Passeriformes; family Paridae; genus Parus; species Parus major. The sequence goes on from NC_031768.1 coordinate 111,781,469, forward strand.
CCAGCTTTGATTTAGCCTGGCCATAATATTTCAGCCAGCACATCAAGACATGGCTGGAGCACTTCATAGAAACACGAATTTACACACACATACACATCTTTTCCTCCAGCCAAATGCCATAAGTCTTGAGACGCTGCCTCAGCAAGATTAACACAAGACTATTCATTATGTGATCAATAAGCCTGTCCTCTCAGGGGCTCTTTTCCTCTTGCCCCACTTAGCTTTCCACTCTGTGGCAGGGTGGATTTATTTAAAGGATAAAATTCCTCTTAACTGAAGACTGCCCAGTGATTTCTGTTCTCATCTTGTATTCTAGCACTATGTCCCCAGAATTTAAGACAAAAAAAAGGAGCAGGGAAGGGAATCAAGAAGAAACTGGGTCATAGTGCTCTGGACACCCCAAAGTGTGTCTGTATGTCTCTGTGTCACATCTTAATAGAGAAGAGCAGACACAATCTGCTTTCTTACTTAAATGACACTTCTCGTCTAAAAATTCATTTTTCAAGTGGATTTTCCTCGCTTCGCACACTCAGAGTCACCCTGCCAGCAGAGGAGAACAAGTCCTTCTGGCTCCCTGCCCCCTCCACATGCCAAATCTCCTCTGGTAGCACCTCAGCTACCTTCTTTTCTCCCTCGCACAGCTCCAGCCTTTCCCTGCTGTGCAAATCCCCCAGAAGAGCCAGAAAAGCAAAAAGCAGCCCCAGCTCCAAAGCCAGAGCTGGCATTGAGACCCACCCCAGCACATGCTCACCTTCACACAGACCCCTGCTATGAGACACCGTGGCCAGGGACAACCCCAGTCACAAAAGACAATGAAATTCATTGTTACTCTTCAAACCATCAGCCCAGAAGGGGTGGACAATGCCCCTCCATCCTCCCATCCTCAGGAAAACACAAGTTTGCCCATTAAAGCAGGGTTCTTCATCCTAAAAGCTTCTTGAGGTAAAAGTGTACTTTTATATCAGACTTCTCTCTCTGGTGGTTCATTTTGGGAAGGCAACACATGCCTGGTTATGGAACAATCCTAACTCTAACCCTTATTTCTCATTTGCTAAAAAACATTGTTTTGCTACCTCCAGGGCTACTATAGGCTTGCACTTGCCTGGATTGCTGATGTGTGTGGAGGAAGTACCTGCAGTTAATGCTAAAATGGGACAAGCTACTGGAGAGGGAACCATTTTATTTCATAAATACATAAATAAAATAAGCTCTTCTCAGCTTGTCTTCTTGACATATTAACTTCTGTGTTACCTTCAGGCAGGAAATAAAGAATATTAACCAACAAATCAAGTAAATACATCTAGTGTGCTGCTTTAGGAATGCAATCTGATAATGGGTTTCCTTAATAATTCTCCGTTTTGCTGGTGCCAAACCAAAAGAAGGACAAATACAGCAGCAGCCCATCTCACCTCTTCTGAGCAGGCACAGGGACTGAAAGGGAGTCGGGAGCAAAGTTCTGGGCTGCTCTGTTCCATAAAACCCAGGGTGAAAAATTCAATAGGCTAACACAAACCACCGAAACCAAGGGTCGTGACAATAGGGTGACACTTGATGAACCCAGCTGTTGCTCCAGCAGGAGCACTTGTCCTTCCCAGAAATCCCCCTGGAAGCTGTGCCAGCCGCGGCTCCTCGGGTTAAGGACAAGGCCTCTGAGCCCGTGCTCAGCTGGAGGAGACCCAGCCAGCCACCACCACCCCACACAGGTTCCCCACGGGGCTGGGGAGGCCTGACTGACCCCATTGATGGGGAAATGGAACACCTCGTGCTGGGGGAACCCGATCCTTCTTGCTGGCAGCACAGGCCGAACCCGCGGCAGCGCCGATGCTGAGGGGAGAGTGATTAATGGAGAAGAATTGATCCTCCCAGTCCTTGTCAGGCAGCCAACTGCTGCCTCAGACAAAGAGGGCTATGTGGAATGCTACCAGGCAGCCACTCAAATCATGCCACAGCTTATAATGCCTCCCCATACCTTCCCCTTTCCTCTTTAGCAGCTACTTATGCGTTAAACAACCTCTTTTTCTACACGTTTTGAAGACTGACAGCGGAAAAACATCCCTGAGGTGCAGCAAGCCTTACCCACCCAGCTGCCCCCAGATCATGTCCCACTTTTTCTCAGAAACGAGGCCATGAAAGGTTTTCAGAAAAATTCAGAGGAGACCAGGCCAAAGAAACCCTTCCGAAGAATAGAGACAAACAGAAGGATGTTTTGTGGAGCTTCCATGTCGAGACAGCCAACAGGTAAGGAAGAAACAGGAGGGAGGATGTGCAGAGCTTTCAGGGCTCTGTCAAAACCCAGCTTGGACTAGACAAAATAAAGTATTATTTCTGCCTTTTGGCACCATGAATCACATCCCCAAATCCTTGAATTATTTTTTATTTTTAATCTTGATACATTTTTTTTTCCCCCTGAATTATGGCAGGAGGGTAGCATCAATCCCTCCGTGAAGGGCAGGAGCACACCTCTCCTTCAGGTTCAACCCTCAAATCTCATTAATTGCAGCAGCATCCTCAGGGCCCGATGTTTGCACACGACGTTCCCGAAAGGAGACAGGAGGCAGAGGAGATGAGCGCACCCCACACGAGCAGACGGCTGACTGCTCCATCTGGCTCCCTTCCACCCTCTCCCTCAGAGTCCCCAGGGCAAAGCTCTGCTAACAAAAAGGGGCTTCGCAAATACCACGCCAGGCAAGCACGGTAGCACACGCAGCTTTTGGCATCTGTTTATCATTAAAGATAACCTCACCTGGACGGCTGGGGAAACGGCCCACCTGCTTTTTAAAGATAGGTTTCATCTCTTCTCTCACAGCAATCTGCCTGTGCTGAGTGATGCTTTAAAAATATACCAAGACACGGTGCTAACACTGAAGCATTTCCTTACCCAGCCGGGCAGGGATAAGATCTGCATCGCACAAAAGGCCAACATATGGTGCTGATAGCTCCCTGATTATGTCAACATTTATTAGTTAAGTAAAAATCACCAGCCTTCTTTAAAGGAAGGAACCCAGATGCCTGCAATTAATATTTCTCCATTCCACCGAAGAAACTGTAATGCAATTCCTAATGTCTCTACTTGAGAAGGCTCAAAACTCGCAAATTATGTCATTAGAAACTGCAACAGGGTAACGAGAGGTTCGGTATAATGTATTTTCATTAGCCGAGGCTAATTGGAGCCAAATGAGTAAAACAATGCAGCGAGAGCGAAGCAACAGAAATCCTCGGGTCTTTAGGAGCCGAAATAAATGAGGGTAATCAGCGGTGTATGCAGCATACAGCATGTTCAATTAATACAAATGGCAGAGCACACGCGGGAGCTGGTGGGCAGCAGGCGTCTCGTGGTGGTGTGTGAGCATCAGCAGGATGGCAGCCTGAGACAGGGACAGTGCTCGGGTCTGAGGGACACCCAAAACAACAGGATTAGGGGTGAAAACCACCACCCCTGAGCAGGGAAAGCAGCAGGGATCTGGGGAGGAGATGGAGAAAGGGGAGGAGATAGACACCTGTTTGAGGGACACCCGAAAAAACAGAAGTAGGGTTGAAAATCCCCACAAACTACCACAAAAGGGATGTCTGAGCAGGGAAAGCAGCAAGGACCTCAAGAGGAGATGGAAAATGTGAAGAGACAGACACCTGTTTGAAGGACACCCAAAGAAAACAGGATTGGGGGTTAAAACACCAAAAATTGCCAAGGGAGGGGAAGCTGAGTGGATAAACCAGCACAGACCATCAGAGGAGATGGAAAAAGGAGAGGAGATGGCTGCCTATGGAAGTGACACCCAAAAATCAGAACTGGGGGGTTAAAAACCCCAAAAATCACTCCAGGAGGGAAATCTGAGCAGGGAAAGCAGCACAGACCTTGGGAGGAGATGGAAAAGGGGAGGAGATGGCTGCCTGTCACTTTAGAGGAAAGGCAGTAGTGGCAGCTCTACCCTTGGCAGCTCCAACACTTGCCACCTGCACACACAGATATTTTGTGGGGGTGGATTCTCTGATCCATCCTCCTCCTCCTCCATCTTTTCATCACGTCAGTTTAATTGTTATAGTAACCACAGTAAATTGATTTTGCAATTTAGCTTTCAGACCCTTCTGAAGCGAGAACAACCAACCTTGTCTTTCGCTTCAATCTTCTTCTCAATAAGATCAAGGCTGCTGTCCCTCAATTTTCTCTTCTTTTAGAAGAGAGAATAATGATGAGCTCCCTCTTCAGCATTTGCTTCTGGTCCAATCTGTGGCAGAGAAAGAAATTTATTTTTTTTTAATTCCCACTAGGCAAATCCCCTTTTAAAAAATATTTTCCTTTGGGACTTAAGGATTTAGAGATGTTATTTTGTAGCTCAAAAGTCACAAAATGCTTATACTTCTCCAAATTACTGGCATTTTTATGCAACTCTTGATACACATTTTTTTGCCTTTCCCAAAGAGGGAATGCCAATACATCTATCATTGTTCTCCAAGTACAAAGCTAAGAGCCTCACATACCTCACATACAAACACTGAATTTTACTGTACAAATCCTACTGAAATTAAGCAAATTATATGAAAGCTTAGTGAGCTGTCCATCACTCACAGCCATAGATACTCTGCCTTTTTTTTCATATTCTGGAAAACAATAATAAGGTTCTGCATCCATTAATAAAATTGCAATTTCATGACAAAGTCTGCACTGACTAACCTTGTCTTTCATCACTTCCCATCAATAAATGTGACTGTGACTTAAGCACTGTATGACAAACATGTTTGCAATCAAAGACTAATTTTATCTTAAAGCAATTAATTCATTTTTGTGTTAGCATTTGGCACACGGGTTTAGATGGGGGGATGGTCTTAATTCCAAGATTCCCCTCCCTCCTTGTTCTCTCCCAGAAAAAAAAAAAAAAAAAGCTTTCACACTGAAAAAATCTGAGGGAAAAGACAGAAGTTAAATACTAGGAAGGTCAAAAAGCTTTATCATTGTGAAAGTGAAGATGAGGCAGCATTTCCTGTTGTGCTCTACTACATTGATTGTGTCTGAAGATTAGGACAGCAAATTACACAGGATCTGTCCATGAAATACATCCAGAATTTAAAAAATAGCCAAACATACAAGAAGGCACACCAGTAGTGGTTTAGGAAATAATTAAATAGAGAAGCAAAGAGTTAAAGCAATTATACATCCTAAGTTCTGCAAAATTACTGATGAGCAGCTGAACATTCATATCCATGAGCTGTTAAAACATGTTCCAAGTTACTAAAGTTTGCCTAGACATTTTTCTCTTAGCTTGGTTTGTTGGTCCCAGAAATCCACTGATGTATATCAAATTAAAAGACCAAAGATTTCCTACTACAAAATCAAACTGCCCTAATCCTGCAACAAATTTTTAAGGAGGCCTGAGGCTGCATCATCCTTTAAAACCCAAGTAGAGGTTAACTTCAGACCCTGCTAATTCCAAATCCAGAATAAATACATGAAATTCAGTGGGGGGAAAAAAAAAAGCTGAAAAAAATTCATCCAAATTTAACAGGTAGCAATTTTTGGTATTATTTTAATTATTCTGCACCAGACCAATTGTGCTGAAAGATATTAATTTTTTACACTTCTGTGTAAGTGAAATAAAATGAGTTATAAAGCAGACCATGGAAATGACCTGAAATAAGTGAAACTGCAGGTCTGGGCTGACCAAGATTGTGGCAGAACAGATGGATAATGATCAGCTCCTTGTGTCTCTTACACATGCTACAGAAGAAGTTTGACTTAGGTTCAAATCATCTTTTTCAGAGAAAAAAGCATTCCAGGGATATTTCCCTGTGAAATACCAGAAAGAAAAAAAGTAGATTACTGATGTCCATGCAATTTTTTTTCAATTTATAAAGTTCTGCTCCCTTCCTCCCTCAGTGATATATGACAAGGAGAAAGAAAGAATATACAGATCCAAGAGAAGATTCAATAACTGTTTTTAAACATAGAAAAGAATCTGTGGGGATAGGACAAAAGCCACAACACTTATCTGAGATTAAATCCTGATCCCTCTTAAGACAGTGGGGAAACCTTCAAGAAGTCTACAGATTTACCTCTTCTTCCTTAGTATATTCCTCCCTCCATTTTTATGTAACTAAATATTAAAAAAGTTAAAAGAAAAAAAAATCCTGAAGCATTCCTGTAAAAGAGCCCTCCCCAAAAGAAAAAAACTCAAACCCATACTCAAAATAGTATTTCCCTCAAAATAGCATGAGCACGTAAAGCAACAGTTAAAAATGCCTGTGTGTATACTCTGATGTGGAGAAATTCTGGTGACATTTATTTCCATTTTAGAAATTAATCAGGATGAGCATTTCTATTAATAAATATATATTTTGAGGTAAGAATAATTTTCTAGAAGATGGCAGGAAAAACACAAGTCTAAAGGTGTTATTGCCAAGCACAGAATCCAAACCACCTTTCAAGCTAAATCCTACAGATTTTGCTATTTTAGCAGTGTTTTGCTTCCACATAAAAGAGTGGGAGAAAGGACAGGAGGGTGGTCAGTGAGAATAAGCTGCACATTTTTCAGCACATATTTGTAAACACATGATATTAAAATATCTCAGCTGAGTCCCTACTAGGAAAGTCCTAAAGGATCTGCTGAAGCTCAGGAGCCAGGTAGATTTCAGCTCCAGGAAGCCACAGAAGCAACTGGCACAAGCAAATTCAGGTTTTCCAGACAAATAGAACTTAGTGAAGAATCTGTTTTCCCACATGACAGGGAAAAGTGTGTTCTGTGTAAAACTTGGTTGAGCTTTTACTATATAGGTCAGAGTATGTAGGACAGGCAACCTGTGGGACAGCAGAGGTGCCACTACACAGTCTACCTGTGAAACTCATTTTTCCAGCAGCCAGCCCATCCCAAAGGTTACTCTGATAGATTGCTTAGGTTAAGCTCCTGCATCCAAACTCACCTTAATATTTGTGTTTGGGCATCAGTGCCCAAATCCTCCCTGTTTCCCACCAGCCCAGCATCCTTAGTTTTGTCCTTGCCCTATATTGTCTTTGGAATGGAGAGATGAGAAAACAGTGGCTTTCAAAGACAATAACAGGAGAAGACACAATAATTGAAAATTACTCTCTCAGGCTTGGATAGCAACTATAGAAACAAGAGACCAGTGACTTTCCCATCCATAGTAACTAGAACAGAGATCTTGTATTATTATTTTGTTCCTTGAAAAAACAAAGCTCAAAACATTACTGCTAAACCCACAGAGCCTTGTGTCACTGTAAAACAGAAGAGCATTTTATGCTGCATTTTACAACATCAGCACTTCAAGGGGACAAAACCATCCATGAGCATCTCCACTGCACCACAGAGAGAGAAACACACTGGACACTTCCCAGTTTTATCTCACAGCCAAATAAAATGAAGATGGTTCAGCTGATGTCTACTGGCCAGACCCACAGCTGAGGGTTCCCCTCTGCAGTGCAGACTGAGCAGATTAGCAGGACACCAGGGAGTGTTTCTCTGCAGATGCTCTTTATTTGCTGAGCCAGAGCTGCAGCAGGGAAGGCCTTTCTGCCATGACAGGATATCTCGGGCTTTTGGGACTCCTCACATGCCCTTCTTTGCCAGTAGACACAGAGAACTGAGGGCTGTTCCCTAGCAAGGAGGCTTAGGGGGCTCCCAACATCCTTGTTCTGGTCATGACTCAAGAGTCCTGCATCTGTTATTTTCAAAGAGGAATATTCACTCTCCACTCCCTGAAAATTACACCAATTTCACCTTTACACATGCCAAAATTAAAACAGCTCTGCCACAATCCTTCTGAATACTATGTTATCCACAGTTCATTGTTTTGCTTTAACATAGTTAGGATTTTCCCCCAAAGAGGCAAGGTTTCTTCAGGGACAGGGGGAGAACCTCAATCACCAGGATATCCCAAACACACATCTTTCCTTTCACAGCTCCTTGGAATCAGACAAGGAAGCAGTGCTGCTGGCATCACAGGAATGAAGAAAGCATGAACAGAAAGTCACAGACAGGAGCAAAGGCTGAGGTTTTTTTCTCCCCTTGTTGCCACTGAAGTGCTGATGAAGGTCCACATCATTCCTGTGCTTTAAACATTAAAGCAGCAAGTAAAGGACAGCATGGCTCCTAACAGCCCTGTCAGCATTCAAGTTTCAGCTCTGATTTCTCTCTTAAAACAAGAAGTGATTCTCTGTCCTGCCTGTGTTTAAAAAGGAGATTGATTTGTCCTTGAGCAATACCACTTGTAATTACAGTTACTCAGAGAGTAGATAAACCAGGGTGTGGGAGCAGGAGAGAGAAGAGAGCACCAGGACTTTTTGAAGACACTTATCAGAGGCCAGAAAGAAGGCACTGAGGTTTTTCAGTCACCACCTATAGAAAAGCACAAACACAGAGTCTGTAATCATTTCCAAAAAAGGCAGATAACGAAAAAAATGCCTCACCAACTCACACTCACCAACACTAAATAATTTCAAAATAACTTAGCTCAGGCCCACAAGCCTGCCAGACAGGGAGAACAAAAGCTGCTACAGCTGTTGATTGTCAGGTCTCTTCTGAGACAACTTTCACCATGACCAAGACCAAGCCAGCAAGGAGTAACTCTATCCCTCCATCTGACACCATCACTGACTTTTAATTTCTGCTGCAATACCTCACCACAAACAAACACTAGTTCTAAAAACGACCAAACAGGCTCCTTCTAGCAGTAATCTCTCTCTCCCTGGCCATCACTGCTACTATCATGCCACTTCTGGATACCAGACCCAGCTGGACACCTGAAATACCAGCTCACAGAGACTGTGGGGGTGGCCATCAGGCCACACAAAAATGTTCTCATCACCTGTTCTTTGCCCCAGTCTCTATATTCAATTCACACAAACCACGTGGGATGAGATTTTTGTACCATCTGAAGTGAGATGTACCACGAGGCAGGGTTGTTTGAGGGTTCTTGCAATGCTCTTTCTCTTTGTTATTCCATCTGATATTGCTATAAAACACTACAGAAATGAGAGAGGAACTGTCACCAACCTTCTCTGAACCACGGCAAGAGGCGCACAAGGGTCAACCAGCGTGTTCTTCTGCTGGGGGAAAGGCTCACTCCACTCAAGGGAATCTTCTAAAAGTTTCTCAAAGTAAAGTCCCCTTCTACTCCAGAAAAGAGGAAAAGCCTCCTTTGCTGCCTATTTTTCATATTGCACTCCCATCAGCCCTGGCTATCGATAAGTCATCTGTGATTAATCCCCCATGATTCATGAACCAGGATACTCCACAAAACAACGATTAGTAGATCAGCATATACAGATGACTTTGCCACCTCAGCAGCATTTTACAAACCTTAACTAATCAGGATTTCTTAAACTCCCTTCACCTGGCTCTCACCTGGCTCCCTCCTAGCTCTTTCCCCTCCTCTTGCTTGCTTGCAGGGAAGCTCCTTTCGCTCCCTGCTGTTAAAAATCTGTATTCTGCCCTACCCACACCTTACTTGCTCCCTCATCTTCTCTTTTCCTCTTTTCACCCTCAGGCATCCTTGTTCCAATTAAAAACCCCAGATGGAGTAGCTGGAAGATGCCTAAATATCTAATGAACAGTGAGATGAAGCAAAAGAGATATTTAAGGCTTCACAAGGAGGTGAGCAGCACAGAGGGAAGGAAATGTGAGTGACAGAAATAGGGTAAGGCACATTTGCCTAAAAATGAGGATAGCAGAGAGCTCCTAGAAGCAGAGAATAAGCAGAAAAGAGGAAAAGAACCAAGCCCTTTAACATTTGTCTTTCCTTATCAGGAAGGTTTCAGGTGTGGTGAGTTCTCCTGTTGCAAGCTGCCCTTGGAGACACAGCACCATGTAAGCCTGTAGGAAAGAGCAGAAGCTGATGCTGACAGATACTTAAAATACACTGAAATTCAATAGCTCTGGTTTCATTCCCCATAAATTTCCAGATATCCACAGAATTGAAGTGAGATGTGAATAAAATTCATTTTGTATTCCAGAAAGAAGAGAGGAAAATTATACATTAAAAACCAAAGTTTCAAAATAAGCCTTCTTCTTTTGGTTCAGGATGACTTAGAAAAAAAATTACAATAGAAATTTCAAGGAGAGAATAAATAAATTAATTTAAAGTCAACGTGTGCATAAAATCACATTGTAGTAACTTCATGGAATCATGGAATGGTTTGGGTGAACCATAAAGCTCACGGAGTTTCACCCTCTGCCATGGGCAGGGACAACTTCCACTACCCCAGGTTGCTCTAAGCTCCATCCAGCCTGGCCTTGGACACTGCCAGGGATCCAGGAGCAGCCACAGCTTCTCTGGGCACCCTGTGCCAGGGCCTGCCCACCCTCACAGTCAAGAATTTATTTTAATATCCCACCTGAATCTCTCTTATTTTAGTTTAAAACCATTTCCCCTTGTCCTAGCACTGTCTGTCCATGCAAAAGTCTCTCTCCTTTTTTTATATAAGCCCTCTTTAGGCACTGCAAGGGGCTCTGAGGTCTCATGTCTGCAATTTCCAAAGCTCCGGTGCAACACTTTGCACTTTTTTATCACCTTCACTAATTCATGAATAAATTTTAAAGCAACCATTTGAAAGTTTCTAAGAAAATACAAGTTTTCAAAAGGCCTTTCAAGAAGGATGATGAGGAAACTGTGCTGCAACAGCTCCAGCTTGATAACGTGGTGGAAATGGCTGTACAACAAAATACAGAGATCCACAGAGAAAAAGAAGTTCAGTTTCCAGATGCCTGGAATCTCTGAACAGGTTCAGAAGGGGTGAATCACTCCTAGTTTCACCCTTGCTCATGCTGCAATAATTCTGCACTGTCAGGTGCACTGTGAGAGTCTACCACAGACTGGATTTCTTCTCTTAATACATAACTTGCTTTTTCCAGGGAAATTTCAAGGTTCTTGTGAGATGTTGCAGACATCAGACAGCTCAGGTGGGAATCTGCAATATGCTTTTGGTACTCAGTGCCTGATTGTCTGGTTTGGGGTAAGAAAGGTGAGACCAAGTGGTGCCTTTCTGTCTTTAACTTTCTTTCACAAAAGTATGATTTGATTTCCTAGAAAAATCTGGGAATTTACTGTAGGCCAACCTTCAAAGGCAGTCAAAATGCAGACAGGGACTGCTGTACCACAGATCAGCACCTGCCTTGTTTGAACAGTGCAATGCTGATTAAACACCAACCTGTAGGATGGCCATGCTAGGAGTCACTCTTGTTTTGCTGGTGATGGGGAACAAAAAAAGCACTGTGGTAAAAGTGGCTCAATAAATTACGTGCAGCAGAGTTAGTGCAGGTGTGTTTTCTTGGCCATGGAGCAGGCAAGGGACTCAAGAAGTGACTCTGAGGCAGGGAAATTTGAGATCAGCAGTGCTGACTTCCGCAGAAAACTGATTGTTTGGAATTAATGTTAATAAATCTAGCCCTCTTTTCCTATACCCACTCCCCCTTCTCCCAGCTCTGCCACAAAGACTCCCTGCACACTGATGGCTGATTACAGTATCCAGCACAAAACAAACCCCTTCCCCTTCCTTTGTGTCACGTATTTGGACAGATACAGAACCTTTGTGTCTCTTGCCGTGGCTGACATGCCAGCCAGAGCCAGCAATCTTCACTTGGCAGGAATTTCCATGTGAAAGGGATATTTTGAAGAAAGCCTGTGGGCCAGAGCCAAGGTAAAATCTCCTCACTCTCTCCAGCAAATGTTGCTTTTCCAGTGTGAAAGTACTGAGCCACTGCCCTCCGGACCACTGTTCCCATGGATTTGTCCCAGGTTGGAGCCTGTCATCGTCACAGCAGGAGTAGGAAGAGGGTTTTTCAGTGGGACGGGGATCGCCAACAGCACAGACATTGTTTCTTCACAAAGGAAACAAACTTGAGCCCGAGGTTTTTTGGCCAGCAACACATCCCTAATGCAAACAGCCCTCGGTTCTATCGCTCTAGGAAGGGTGACTGGGTCTAGCAGGGAGAGGAATAACCCCAGGCAGGGGCTGACAGCTAAATCCAGGCCATTGAAAATGAGAAGCGAAGACACATTTTTAACAGCTACCTCCTGAAATGAACTGCCAGGGGGTGAAGCTGGGCAGTTTAGGTTTTGTTTAAGTTTTTCAGATCAGGATTAGGGTGTCCTCCCTGCATCACAAGTTATTGCAGACCTGAGCAAGACTTGTTGAGCTGCAAACACCCTTGCACAGAGTGAGAATAAAGCTTTGTATAGTCAGGGTTCCAGCCAGGATGAAATGACCGATATTGGTACTGCTGCTCTTCCAACTCCAGCCATGAGCCGGATCTGGCCTTCCCCACAGTGTCCCTCAGGAGGGGAAGCGGGCACTGCTGTCGGGAATATCTTCACTCTGCAACTTTACTGGCGACCCCAAGCCCTTCCCTGTCACCTCAGCATCCAAACTCCCCTCTTGGCTTTCATCACAGCATGCCACGAGCGTCACCATCAGCTTTCCTGCCGCCTCCTCAGCGTGCCCGATGCGTGCTGCTCAAGGAACGACGGCTGTACCCCGGGGAAACCCCATCCAGGAGTTTGCCCAGACTCCAGGCCAAACCTGGTTTTAGCCAGCAAATCTGACTGCGGTAGGCGGCCGCTCCTCGCAGCACCGCCGTGGTTCCTGCTTCAGGCCAAGCGGGGCCGGAGAGGAGGGCAGTGCCAAATGCGATGCTAAACCAGCCCGGGGCAGCTCCAGAGCCACGGGGACAGGGCACACAGCGCCAGGTGCCACCTGGCCGGGCCAGGAGCTGCCATCCGCACTGGACGCTGCGCCGGGATCCCTCCCGTGCGGGTGGAGCAGAGCACGGTATCCACCATGGATCCCGTGGCACTTGTCTGCGGGGCTCGTCCCCTCCTGCCGTGGCGACGGGCGGGCTCTCTTTCCTGCCTTTCCTGCGTTTTTCCCGCGGATGGGCGGCGGGAAGGGACGGGCCGGGAGCGCGGTGGCCGCGCCGCCACCGCGGGGCAACAGCGCCGCAACGCGGCCGCTGAGCGCAGTGCGGATGGAGCGGCGCCGGGGGCTCTGCCCGCATCAGAGCTCGGCAGAGCTCGGCCCGCCCTGCCGAGCCCTCCCCGGCACCGCCTCGCAGCTCTGGACGCCTTTACGGCTCAGCTTTGGTGGCTCAGCTAGCTAAATCCCGGGTAAGCATCACCCTGAGAGGAGGGGACCGATCCCTTCTCAACCCCTCGCTTTCTCATTCCCGCTGAAGTTTCCTATCCCAGCTTTAACGCTGCCACTGAAGTTTTGTAATCCTGCTTGTTTTACTTCGATTGAACTAGAAGACTCTCCTCTAGAGATTGCTGCCTGCAAAAGAAAAGATTGTCACCAGCGTTGTGCCGGCTGTTACTTTTCCTGTCCTCAGAGTGAATGTCTGACACTGTTCTGTGCTGGTGGTCATGAACTACACTGGCCCTGAAGGAGTTTCTCAGTTATCTGTAATACGTGTCATTTTGAGCTGTCTCCCTGCTGTTTCCATAACTGTGGGAAAAACAAAAACTCCAACAACATTTTAGTGTTAGAGAACCAAGGCATTACTTTATTCTGGCCAGGATGTGCAACAGAAAACATTTCATCCACACATGGCCCAGGCTGTGCAGAGGAGGTCATTCCGTGTCACACATCAATTTTATGAGATTTTTTGTATACTTATAGAGTCAAAATCCATAGAAATTCATTGGTTCAATGTTCATTGGCCCCAAGATACACAGTTCTTAGTATTTGGTTTCCTTTGGTTATCGATCTCTTCACCTTTGATGTTAATTAGGTTCTCATTCCTTGGTTCTCTTATGAGGTTTTTCCAGACCAGGTGTCTCTGACCATGCCAGGGGTGTTGTTTGGAGCTGGTGGTGGTTGATGGTTGCTATCCTTTGTGTATCTTCTGTGCTACTCCCAGTCTGTTGAGACCTTCAGCTCATCGGGCCTTGAGTGCCAAAACAGTCCTTTGAAAAGAAACTTAAAATTCCCTTCCCCTGGGGCAAAGGCAAACAAAACCCCTGACTAAAGTTACATAAAAACATTTTCAACTCGGTATCATTTCCAACACTACTATTAAGGGCCTCCTGCTTGTAGGGTTTTTCATTACTGACAGGCTGGGGCACATAGAGTATCCCACATGGAAACACCGCTTGTACATCACAAGGAAACACAGCTATTTCCACTGGCATTAAATCTGCCAGAGGGGAGGCATTCCCACAAATACCCTGCACAGCACTCAGGGACAACACATTCCATGGAGAAAAGCAAATTCCTCTGGGCCTCTGGAAGCCCATGCCCTGTGCCTATTCCTGCTCTGCACCCTCTACCTGCACCCTCCTCCCCCAGAACCCCAGTTCCTCTGCACCCTGTCCCCTACACCCCATCAGCTCTGGTAATCACCAGAGGAGCCCTTATCCCTGTGATGATCTCTGGAAATGCCTTTTGTCTCCAACAGCTCATCGCCCTGCCCCTCACCTGCTGAGATCAGCTGCTTTCCTACTGGGGAAAAAGAATAAAAAATGAACCCTGGGAATAATGAGGAGTTCTGAGAGCTTTCAAGTCCCAAAAATAAATAAATAAAGGGAAGGAGGAAGGGAGAATTGCGTGCTTTTTTTTGATTAATTCCCTTTCTTCCCACCCCCAAAGACCATGCAGTAAATAAAATGAAGTCCAGTCCTGACAGACACAAACCTTGACTGTCTGTTTATAGATGGTGTGAGTGCCAATATTCCAGCGGGATTGTGCAGAACAAATCTGTCAGGGAATCAGAGCACATGTTACGGAGTGTGAAGGTACATGCTTCACATTAAAACCAAATCCTTCAGAAAGTGCAGAATACCCTAAATCTACATCTGCCACACTGGTTATTCCTGTTGCGTTCTTAAAATTCATCCTGAATTTTATTTTCCGCATCTTGCAAGCGTTAGATCTGCAAAACAGCATTCTAAGTGCAGCTGTTGTGAAGTTCAGCTCTGAATAGCTATGTAGCTGAATGCTGGCTGGAATTCTGATTTTTACCTCTGAATATTTTCCTATCTTTTGGAAGCTGCCCAGTTTGAGAAACTCATCTTTTCTGCCTATGATCGCTGATACCATCACATTTCAGGGTGATGTGAGGGTGCCATTTTTTCACATCTGACTCAACCCAGCTCTAGCACCACCTTTTCCTAATTGCCTCAATTCCTCAGCACCAACTCCCTGTGCAGCTGCTTTTGCTTCTGTATTGCCATTACGTGTCCCCAAGAGCCACATTCAGTGCCACTGATGTCTTGGAAAATAATGTCAAGGAGCAGAAAGAAGCCTAGTAAATGACCAATTTATTTTTATTTTTTTTAATCCTTTGTCACCATCACCACCTCCTGACAGAGGAAGGAGACTTGAGGAGATTATGTATTATACAGTGATTTGCAGTGTAAATTTTGAGCAAGGTCATTGATCACACCAGAATTCAGTCATTGGTATTACCAAGCAAATACAACACAGAAACCTGCCCAGTTCTGAGACATGGTTTAGTAACAGTGGATGAACCTGTTGATTTACTTTGTATTTTTCATAATGAGTTATAGCTACATTATAGAGTTGCCTTCATTGGATTGCAGTTTGATTTTCCAAGTGCCATTTCTCAGACCTGAGGTTTTCCTAAAAGCTTTCCTCACAACAAAACCCATGCACTTATTTTCTTAAGAGAACACTGCTGCAAGTTTGTATCTACAGTTCAACAACAAATTAAAACCTTTTTATTTTCATCTACACACCCATGAACAGAGGTAGGAGCGCAGCAAAATGGGCCAGTGTGCTCCCTCTGATCCATTTCTTCCTTAGAGGTGGAGAAGAACACTATTTCTCCTCCACCTCCTACACATCAGCACTGCTGGAAGCTATCACCTCTCTCTGGTTGGACTTAGCCAATAAAAATAGAATAAAGTGTTTTAGCTCAGTGTTCCTAACTCACAGCTCTTCCTACAGGACTTTGCCTGAAAAATCTGTTTCCTCAGCAAACACTTCATCCCCCTCCCATCCTTCAGCTGGAGCTAACACCAGCCAAAGGCATCAGCACAACTTTGCCAGGTCTGAGTTGTGTCTCTGTAGACTGTACAATGTCCTGACGCAAAACAAAGCTTAAAAAAGTGAAAAATAACCCCAAGAACAAAAAAAACCCTACCATGCTCCTCCCACACGTTAGAGATTCCAAACCTCAGCTCATGTGTCAATTCAAAAGTATGAAAAAGCCACAGGGAAGGAAGAGCTGGAAAATATTCTGTCCCCTGATTTCTCAAAATGAAGGTTCCAATTCTTGCTAGAGTGTTTTATATGATTGTCAGTTCTCCTGAAGTGTCTGTCTGTAACCAGCAGACCAAACTTCCTGGCCCCTGCATCTCCCCAGGGCTCCGAGCAGAGAGCGCATCCCCTCACCCTAAGGTGGGTCCCTGTCCCCTCAGGACATTCTGCCACTTTGACATTATTCTGCCACTTTGTTTCCATTTTAACTTGGCTCACTCCTTAGCAAACTTTAAGCCCATTTGATGTCAAGTTACTCAAAATGCTCCAAGAAGGGGGAATTATAAGAGGAAGAAAGAGAGAGAGAGATACAGGAAGACAGAAAAGACATAGAAAAGCACACAGGCCACAAACACATTGAAAGAATGAAAGAATTTGAAACTAAAACATCCTGAATACCACTCAGGAGCACGCAATTCATCAGATAACTTTTACCTGCAGAGGTCAAACTACATCACAAAAAAAAAGTAGTAGCAAAAGTAGTTACAAATAGAAATTCAATCCAACAGCCCTTCACTTTTGACCTGGGATCTGTAGCCATACTTTTCTGGCCCAATTTTACCTCTGTTTAAAAACCGTAATACTACAAAAAACATACCTACAGGCAGTAGATCCAGGATTTCCCAGGTTAAAAATAGACATTGAAGGTGTTTTGATTGAACTTTTTTGTTTAAACTTTTATTTAAGCAATCACTGGGACTGGGAAAAGGGGAACAACCTTCCAGCAGCACCGTTTTCCTTTTGCACACTGAAAATGTTAGGGATTTCCCAATATGGACTGTGTTTCTATCTTGTGGGGACACTGAGAGCAGAAGGAATCTGTTAATGAAATGAGGAGCTCAGAATTTCAAAGTAAAAAGGGTGAAAACTAAAAGATAAAAGAAGTAAAACTAATTTTGAGCCCATTCCCTAATTTGTAATGCTCTAGTTACTGTGAGCAGATATGGAAATACAAAGCCTCTGATTCTCTCCAGCCCTGCCCAGGATGCAGGAGGCCAGGGGAGCACACAGGGAAGTAGAACATGTGCCTTCTGATGAAAAGTCCAGATTTAGGGCACTCCAAGTGAATCAGACACAAGGAACTATCCCAGGTAACCACACCACCTCCATGTAACTGAAACATGGCATAGTTACTAATTAAACTTACACTTACGGCTGCCAGGACATGAGAAATCACAGCTGACATGATGTAAGCAAGAGGCAGGACACTTTTGCTCAGCAACTTCCCACATGTGGAATCACACAAGTCCCAGAAACACATTTTAGGATAAGCAGACATATTTACCTCTTCCCAGGTCCTGTGGAGGACAGGGTGAGTGGTCTTTTCCAGAGGGCTGCAGAGCTGTCTCCTTGTGTCACAGAACCACTGGAAGGGCTCATCCACACACCAGCTTCTCCCCATGGAGCCCACAGCCAGGTATTTTCCATGCCAGGGTTTAAAAAAGTTCTATCCATCATGCTTAGTACTGTCAGCCTTCTGCCAAAGTTTGTCAGCTATAGCCTAGAAGCATCCAACTTTTTTAGGTTGTAGTCCAAACCCTCTGTTCCATCTGTAAAACCTTTAGGGAAAACACAATGTTTGCACTCAAAGTGCAAAGTTTCTTGTGGGTGGTTTCCTCCTCGATGCAGAAACTCTTAACAGTGTTTGAATTAGAATGTTTTTAACATGTTAATTTCATGATCTAGTGGTTTTATTGTCGCCACTGACACTGCTCCTGTTTCCCAGCCAGCTGTAAAGGGGTGGCATCCTGGGCTGAAGCAGGAGCAGCCTTGCCAGTGACAAACCAGCCCTTGCGGGCTCCTACAGAACCTGGCAGATCCATAACACAGTCCCAGTCTGGGTCAATGACATGGAAGACCAGCACTGAAATTCAGCTCACCCAGGGAAGAATTTGCCCTTCTGTTGCTCTGAAAAGCCTTTGTCCTTGCTGTTAACCCCTGACTGAGCTCCAAGTAAATTGTGTGATGTTCTCCTGCCTCCAGCAGAGTCCTTGCCTGTTATATCTGGGGAAAGCAGCTGCTGGAGACAGCTGGAAGGAGACTTTTATGGTTATTACAGTAGTTGCAAAGTCATCTGTGCTGTCGTGGCACTCGGCTATCTATCCGTTTCTGTCAGCAACACAAGTTTTAATGCAGAAATGGGTCTGCAGGCAGCCAGAGGAACCCACAGCACCCCAGCCCAGCCACGTTTAAAGAGAGGGGCAGCTGCAAGGGCCTGACAAACCCCTGGAAGATGCAGGAGACATTGCTGGGAGCTCATGGTCACTGTCAGGATGTGCCACAGATGTGACAAAATGGAAAACTGAATTGCAAACTGAAAATACTGAGATCCTTTTAGTGTCATGAGATGTATTTCTAATGGTGGCATTTAAAGAGTTTGTGTCTCATAAGATGATGTTTCTAATTTCAGAGAAAAAAAATGACTGCTCATCTGAGCCTTTTAGATGCACATCAGCCAGCAAGTAATTGAAGACAAAGTGTTTTTCTGTAATAAACCTTCATAATGAAGCACCAGAGGAAAATCCTAAAGTTCAACTCAATACATCATGCTAATCTGCAGAATGGGATTTTCCTGCCACTAATCTTGTTAGAGCTGGGGCGCTGTGCAAATATATCTATACACATAATTACTGAAGAGATATTAAACAGATCGATTTATTTCAATAAAAAATGCAAACTTTGAGAAGAATTCATTAATACTCAAAATCCAGCCAGGCAATAAATAACACTAATGAACTGAGAAAAAGGAATAGATGAACAAGTACTGACATGATGTCTTATGCTTATTGCTGTTAAAGAGGAGCTGACAATTACTCCATTTGAAATATAAATCCTGCAAAGGAAATGCTAGAAACTGAGTGAAAGACTTGTTAAAAATATGTATGTACATATATATACACACATTTTAAGAAGACATTAGGATGAAAACTAATTTAATTTTATCCTAAGAAGGCCATATTACCATTTTCATCACCCTTAAGCTGTGTTTACATTAGCAAACAGTGCTGTGCAACAGGAGCATGAAACAGCTGTTGCTGAGATGCTGCCAGCACAACATCTCTAAATGTGTTGGGGGTTTGCTGCCAGCCAGCTCCAGGGTGGTCCTGCAGCCTGAGTGCCTCACAGAGAGCAGGATAGCCTGGCCACAGGATCTCCCTGGTCCATCCTGTCCCAGGGGAGCACCAGGGTGAACACTCTGAAGTGTGAATCAGATCACAGCGATTGTGGGTGTGGCAGCAAACAGCATTTCCCTCAAAAGCAGCCTCCTTACTGGCACTAAAACGTTTCCTGCAGCAGAAGCACCCAGGGCACTGTAAAGGGCTCACCCTAGGACAAAAAACCCAGACACAGCCAGAGAGACCTCAGTCCACACAACCCAAATGACCCAGTGACAACCAGGGGTATCTAAAATAACCTTTTCAGTAAGGGCAGTGAGAGCTTGTCAAGACAGAACTCAAGAACATGTTTTATCTTGTGCTTGGGAGGTTCTGCAATTTGCCAAGAGGAAAAAATCAAAATATTTGGATTGCTGTTTTGGAATTATACTATGGTATTCAAACAGAACACTTAAGAGTTATCCAGGCTGCTTCAGAGGACACTTGATTTTCTACAGGCTTCTGAAACAGAAGAAAGACACTGAGGGCCTGAGGTGCATCCAGAGGAGGGAACAGAGCTGGGGAAGGGTCTGGGGCACAAGTCTGATGTGGACCAGCTGATGGATGTTGGGGTTGTTTAGCCAGAAGGCTCAGGGGAACATTATCACTCTGTATGGCTACCTTGAGAGAGAGTGTAGTGAAGTCAGGGATCATTCTCTTTTCCCAGGGAACAAGACAGGAAGAGAGGAAATGTCTCAAATTATGCCAGGGGAGATTTAGATTAGATATTATCAAGAATCTCCTCACTGCAAGGGTGGTCAGGCATTGGAACAGGCTGCTCAGGAAGCTGATGGAATCTCCAGCCCTGGAAGAGTCCAACAAGGTATGGATGTGGCACCTGCAAATTTTACTCAATCCCACGATTCTTACAGCAAAGGAGGTGCTGCAGCCTCTCCTGGTGGAAGACCCCCAGTTTATTCACGCATTCCTTACCTGAAAGCTGCTCCTGTCCATTATTTGGGACAACAGACTTCAGCAGCTGAGGAGGAAGAAAGCTCAGATATCAAAGATGAGCCTGTTTTGTTAAATCACAGTCAAGTTATTCAAAATCCCCCTTTCCTTTCAATACTCTTAAGTGGGAAAATGCTGGCAAGGCACCCAGACCTCATCCAGATGAGCAGCTCAGGCTTTTACTGGTTATAAAATGTGTGATTTATGGCAGCATGTACAACATGATGTTATTTCCCTTGCAATTTATGCTCTCAGAGGGCAGAGAAAAGGTGGCTTTGCAGCAATTACACATCCCTTGCTCCTTCCAACAGATGCCTCTCTGCACAAACACCACTTTCACAAAAATCTCTGCTTTGTTCTAACCCAAGTCTCTAAAGAGTTTCTGTAAGGGCAATTACTCCTGGCAACACGCCACATGAATGTTGTATTTTTGTCATTTCTTTAAGTTTATCCTGGAAAGATAGGAGGTTTCTTAGTTTTCATTCTGGTGAGGGATTCCCTTTAAGCTTTCCTTTAGATCAAGGCAAGGGGGAACCAGGCAATTTCAGGGCATTTTGGTGCCAGCAAGGAGTGGGATAAAGCAGCCTGTTCTGCAGTCTTTTGGGGACAGCAGCTCCAGGAAAGTGATGAATCTGCCACCAGATGTCACCCAGAGGCCACTCCTGTCGCTGCTGAGGCTCCAGCAAGCCTCTGGATTTCCTGCAGGCAGCAGGGATGCTCACAGCACTGTCATCACTCCTGCAGTTGCACCCACATTTAACCTCAGATTTCTACTTTGTGCCCTGAAAAAGAAAAGAAACTTTCAAGCTGCAGTAAGTCTTCAAAATGCCTTGAAAAGTGAAGTACATTTCATGAGCTAAAGGCAAAAGGTTGTTGGTATCTTTACTGGAGGCCTGTATTTCTCCTTTTACAGAATTTTATCAGCTTGCAGAATTTACCCTTATCTAACTCTTAGGGGAAAAAGAACAAGCTACTGAGACAGATAATGGATTGCAAAAAACCAGCAAGCAATGCAGAAAGAAGCAGAAGCACCTTGTGACAAGGGAACATAAAAGACTTCCTGTCATAATAAAGACAATTACAACAGGAAAAAAACAGCAGAATAAAAATTGGTAAAGTCTAATCAGATGAAGACATCTTTTACAAATTCCTAAATACACTTAAAAACTTCATTTCATGGGGAGCATACAAAGAAAGCACAGAGGGAACACAACTTCTGAATGATTAACATTCAGAAAGTTCCACATGCTTTGCCACAAATAACAATTTTGTGTTTTGTCAAATTATTTACCAGAGAGAAATCTACAAAGCACAAATTTAGCATTGCAGCTTCAGTAGTAGTGATAGACATAAGAAACTGTTATTAAATTTTTTGTCATGCTAGGAAACAGAGGAAAATGGATTATAACAGTTTTGAATAAATTTTACTTAATTTTTTTCAGTCTCCTAAATACAATTAAAATGTCCAGTGCTTTCAAGAGTAAATCAACAATTAATTACTTCAGCTCTGAACAGAAGCATCTAAAAAGAGGGATGAAATCACTCCTGTACATAATTCTGCTTTGTGAAACTTGTCCAGCTCTGTTTAAACAAGTCCAGAAACAATTTCAACTCCATTTAAACAAATCCTAATTTTTCCCTTAAAGTCAAGGTTAAGCCAAAATTACCTTCTCACATTTACCACACAGTCAATGTTTTTCCTGCTCTTAAAAAATTCTGCCTGTGTCAATGATTTCAAAATCGAATTTTTAACTCTCAGTAAGGGTATGTATTTTAAACAACAGAAAAATGAGAAGCCACAACTCAGGTGTTTATTGAGAAAGAACATCCCAACACAGTAGCTGAACTTTTGCTTTGAAAAGAAATGACTTTAAAGAGAAAGCAAGGTTCAGACTGTTCATAAACATCAATTCTGTGCAAAACTGAACCTTCTTGTTCCCTGTCACTCAGCCACACTTTACCATGAAAAATCTGGGAACAGTTCTTTTGCTTCTGCTAAGTTATAGGGAATGTTTATGTTTTCAAAACTTTAAACAGTAAAGCCAGAAAATTAAAATAAAGCTCCCAAACAATCCAAACAAGATGGGGATAAAGAAGTTTTCACCTCATTTCACCTCTAATTCTCTATAAATAAACAGAGTAAGAAAAAAATCAAGTTTTTCATTGGCAATAATTGTAACTGAATACTTTTCTTAGCATGACCTATCATTGTAACCACCCAGTGGTAACAAATGGACTTTCAGTACCTGTAATAAAGCAGCTCAGAGTAAACAAAATACTTATTTTGAAAAAACATACAAAAATCACAACTATTATATTAAGAACTCTGTTGTCATTATATACAAAATAACTATCAGAGCATTTGGTTCATACAGTGTTGCTGCAAGTTTTGAAATCAAGTTCTTGATCCCAGACAGTCAGTCCTAGAAGTGGGCAACTATCTCAAGCTTGTCTGCTTGGGGATGCAGACAGAAAAATTTGTGTGTACTCATGACAAAACTGGAACCATAAGGTAAAAGGACAGCAATTAATGCAAAGAAGTTAAAAAAAAATCTTCAACAATGCCAAGTTCCATGCACTGTCCCATTAAATCACATTCAGAACACCCACAGCAGCTGCCTCCATTCAGTGTTTTGAGTTTTCTATTGGTTTTCTTTGGACTCAGATGCCCATTTACACACTTACCCGTCCCAAATTTCAAAAGCCAGATGCAAAGACTTCCTGTTACAGCTCAGGTAAGAGTTTCAACTGGTGTCCTCAAGAGAATGTGCAGTTTGTGAATGCCTCATTACACACTGCTGCCATTCCACATTTAAATGTAATATGAATAACCAAACTCCACTCTAATGACAGTGCAACACCTGAAGGAATACCCATGAAATATTTGTTAGCTCTTGGAAAGTGCCCACAAGCATCACCTGTGCTAATTCCCTGTATCTCCACTTGCCACTCAGCAAATCTTACTCAGAGAAGAGAAACTGCATGGCAGCAACAGCCCAGTCCCTCACCCAGCCGTGACAAAATGCTCAGAATTTCTGAGGTTCAAACACAGTCAGCTCATCCCCATCATAGAACTCTCTCAGTTGGTTTAACTCATACTTTATGGAAGGTTCTTCAATTTGCATCCCAGGCTCCAGAGCATTCTGTCCTACTATTTTAAGGTTCACCAGTTTTATTTTCCAGGTGTTATTCCTCACAGGGCAGCTGATGAGCCCAAAGATCTGCTCAAAGACACCCAAACAAGCATTGTCTCTGTGCACTGTGCCAGCCACTGCCACTAGCACCAATCCATGAGGGGACATGGCACATTTCAGGCCACTGGAATGCAAATTTGGGTTGAAGAGGAGACATTCTTCTTTAACCAAGGACAGCAGGCGCAGGCTCACCATGTCTGCACCCACATATTGTTCTATGTTTTTTTCCAAAGTGTTGTAAGAGAACTTCAGTTTGGCATCCTCCCAAAAATGCTGTGGTCCCCATGTCTCTTCAGATTTTACTCCCAAAGGGTGTTGAGAGTTCAGGAGTTCAAAATACCACTGGCAGAATTCTCCTCCTAGACCACCAACGTCATCTTGTGGTGACTTCTGTCCATTTCCGTGACTCTGCAGTCAAGCAAATTTTTTTCTTAGAACTGTTTATCAAGATTATCACTTAGAAAAACATCAAATCATGCACATACTTATATTAAACCTTTTAAATGTTCTAAGCCAGAGTGTCTGAAGAGAAGCACCAAAGTAAAATCTCATTTATTTTTACAAACATGATTATCTTATGTAGAGAACCAAGACAGGTTCCTTGAATTATACCTAGAAAGTGCTTCAGCGTCTTGGGCTCTTTACAAAGAGAAAAATCCTGATTCCACTGAAAAAGGGCAGGGGAAGGATATAAAGTGACATTTTTTTGAACTAAATATACAGTTACTTTGTAGAACTTCTCAGTATTTATGACTTGACAGTAAGACGTTTTTAGAAGTAGATCAAATGTCAAGTTTGTTTAACATCAATGTCTATAAGCATTAAATTGTGTTATAAGCATTAAGTAATTAAGCATGAAAATATTGAAGAATTCTGTATAGAAATGTGGTATTTGTTTCACCACAAATTGAAATTAATTTCCAATTCTGTTACATAGTTTCAGGTTTCCCACTTCTTCAAAGTGATGAAGAAAGAAGAGACAAGAATTAAGAGAAAAGAAATGCAAAGAAAGATGTATGTGATAAATAAATCCACCGACTTCCTTTTAAATTTATGAATGTGTTTTAAGTACTTCATTTATGTACCATCAACCACAGAACTTTGCTAAGAGAAACCTTTGTTTTTTCCCTCGAATTAAACACACAGAAGATTATTTTGAAAACAATTCTCAGCTAAATGCTGTCATCAGCTAATCCCTGAGTAAAAGCTCAGTGCAATAGGTTCTCAACAGGGACAGAGCTCTCACAGCCCAGGAGGTGGGGCTGCTGCCCACGAGGGCTCTGAACTAAAGCAAGGTGAACCACAATTAGAACCACAAATAAACCCCTTAAAGTTCATTACACAACGAGGATTTGCTAAATGGCAGAGTTGAACTTCAAAATAACCTATTATTGCCAAAACACATTTCCTTACGCTGTATTAAGTGTTACAAACCCCAAGGGAAAACAAATGGCACTGACCTGTCACTGCTGGAAACTTCACATTTTATCAATATATAAACTCGCTAAAATCACAAAGGCCTCTGCAGGATTTCTGTGCCATTCATTCTGTTTTCAGCTGTCCCTGAACCCACTCACAAAACTATTTGTGAGTATCTTCTATTTTAGCTTATAGGACAATTTAAAAATTCAAAGCATGGAGAAGACCCCACAGTTCAAATACTGTGGAAAACAGAGCAGACACCTCCAGATGTAATTTAAAAACCAAACAAACAAACCCAACTAAAACCAAGCCAACCGAGAGCTGAAAAGATTTGGGACCTTCCTACAGGTGCAGAGCCACATTTGCACCGGTCATCCTGTGGATGCAATGTGATGCTGAGCACCCTGAGGATTTCCAGCAGCAGCACTCACCTGTGCAGGAGGTTTTCTGTGCCCTGGCTCTGAGGCTCGTGCCGTGAACTGCCCGCTCCAGAGCTGCCTCACACGCTCGATGAGGAGGTGTTTCTCTGAAGAAGGAGGCACTGTGATTCCCTGTGCCGCCAAATACTTAAAGATGATTTCTCTGTAGACTTTCCTGCGCCTCAGAAGTTCTTCCACATTTTGGCTGTACACCAGAATAGCATGAATGGCCTCTGCAAAGAAAGAAACTGAAGTCAGAGTTACCTTCTTTCACAATAAAACCCCAAACCCAAGCTATCTCTTAAACTCCTGAACTCCAAACACAGTACAAGACAAGGTGACAGGACAGGAAGAGACTGAAAGTTTGTCTCTAAACCTAAATCTGGCCTCATCGTATCAGACACAGAATACACCCCAAAGGCTTGCAAATATATTTCTCAGACAAGAATTCTAGGGAGGTGTTTCAGCAATGCACAGTAGTTTGTGAAAATGAGGTTCCACCTCCTTCCTGAAGCCTGCTGGAAATGGAATTAAATCTGTTTTATTTCCACACTAATGTGATTACAACTCCCATGTTCGTAAGAAAATGCATCCTAGCACAACAGTGCACTGAATGGCAACAATAAACAAAATTCAGCTACAAGTCTCTGTGGCAGAATGAGGAAACGCGGCAAACTTGAATTCACTTTTAAAGCAGTCGCAGCAGACAGTTCCCCCCTGAATTGAGGCTAGTACTTAACACAGGACCTATAAAACCCCCAAATCTATCCAGAAAGAAAAAGCTAAATGAAAACACAAAAATCTTTCAATGCAATCTACAACCACTGCAAAAAGTAGGGGAAAAAGATAACGAACAAACACCTACAGGCAAAAAATCTTTTAAAAAAATGTGTTGGGCAAATTTTACAGGTTTTAGTTACATCACATGAAACATACTCAAGGCTTTAGGATGATTGTATATCAGGGCAACAAACCCAGTGGCCTCAGGTAAGTCACATAAAAAATTAAGTCTTACAAAACAAATCTCAACAAAGTGATGGTGGATGATCACAACTGCAAATAAAAACTAAGTTCAATGCAGATTCGTATTTCACCCTTTCAAAACCTGAAAGCAAAAGTGACTGATGCCAACAGCAAGAGAGTCTCGAGCTTTCAGTACTTTTAACCACTACTGGCACAGCCGTGCTCGCAGCTCACTGCAGGGCTCTGAGAGGAAAAAGATACTTGTGGAGCTGAAGATCTGCTACGAGCCCGTCGCCACCTCAACTTCCTCGGCCTGAACAACCTCAAGCTCCGAGCAGTCAAGCCCCGGAGGAGCTGCTGGGCTGTGCAGGAGAGGGCTCCCGAGCTCGGCCGAGCCCTGCGAGCCCCGGCCCGCCCGGGCAGCCCCGCCCGCCGCGGCCGCCGGGCCCGGGGAAGCGAACGCGGGGCTCGGGGCAGGGCCCGGCCCAGCTCGGCAGGCCCCGGTCCAGCGGCACCGGCGCTGCCCGCGCACCTTGGCGGCTCTCCGGGTGCACCAGGCGGTTGGTGACGGTGTCGGTGAGCGCCAGCAGCTCCTCGGTGTGCAGGAGCTCCAGCAGGTCGCGGCAGCCCGCCCGCTCCCGCTCGCTCAGCCCCGACCCCGCCATGGCCGCCCTCCCGGGCGCGCCTGGTGCAGCGCCGGGCGCCGGCTGGAAAGAGGGACCGGCACCGAAGTTCCGCACGGAAAAACGGCCGCGGGGGAGCAAAGCCGCAAGGAGGCGGGCTTGAATGTAGTATGGATTGTGTCGTATACGTAAAAACATAATCATAAAACATATGGAGAGTTTGTAACTGAGGGTATCCTTCCCTTCCAGCCCGTCCTGAAGGTGTGGTGCTGAGCCCTGGGGAGATGCTGGAGAGCAGCACCATGGAAAGGGATGTGTGGGTTCTGGTGCATGGCCTGTGGATGTGAGCCAGCAGTGCCCGGGAGCCAGGGGTGACATCCCTGTCCTGGGGCCGGCA